>NC_141990.1:114796919-115024419 GCF_049901715.1 Pseudonaja textilis
CTTCCTCACTTCTCTCTATTATATGAGGATAGGGGTGTCAAACATCACGGTGGCGTCATGTGACGTATCAGGACTTTTTTTCCCTTGGCAAAACTGGGCATGGCCAGCACATGATGCATCTGGCCCTCAGGCTGGGAGTTTGACAGGCCTGTATTAGGATATTAAAAGTATTTTTCATATGCTACGTGATGGGTACATTTTTTTGAATATGCATGTTTGTTTCTTCAAAGTTTTTAATGCACTTGAGTTTGTAAAATATCACACATTTTATTAACTTTAATACTTGCCTCCCCATTACTTTTAAGTGGATGTACCATAATTTTTGACCTGGTGTGAAAGATCTTATTTATCCCCATTCATGGTCTGGATGAAGAATGTGGTCATTGTTAGAAAAATAATCCCTCCTCCTTTCTTTAAGGGCTTCCATATCACCATTACTTTAACTCCCAGTCTTTATATAAAGGTTTTGAAGATGCCCAATGATCCACTACATCCACTGACCTTACAATCCTTGGAAACACTTGAGGACCCAAGACTCCTTCCAGTTGATTACTAGAAAAGTGCAAAAGAGCCAAAGGTGCAATTGGAGCCAAGCTACAATTCTTCAGGTACAATGGAGTTGCAAGGACAACATGTGCTGCATTTTCCAGATGTGGAAAATTTTGACATATTATAGTGGATGACTCTATAGACAGGAGAGGCTGACTTGAATTCAGGTGCCCAGAATGAGGCCAGGATTCCAACAAAGTCAGGTGCAAGCAGTATGTTATAAAGAGAAGATCACCTTCAGGGTAACTAATGGTAAGCTGGAGATAGAGTAAATGGTCTCAGCTGCCATCACAGATGAATGATGTGATAGTGCACAGATGTGGAGCAAATTCTGGAGTGATATAAAGGTGTTGTCTGCAACTGCCCAAAATATTCAGAAGTTAACATGGGGAGACTGAGTTTTATTCAAACATCTGGATTCAGTTTAAAACATCAGAGTTGCTCTTTCTCTAGGTACCAGTCTGAAGTGCCTGTTATTTAATTCAGTCAGGAATGGAGGCAGCGAAATGAGGGAACCATAGGGTTATAATTCAAAATATAAGCTGTTTCTATTGATCCATAGGGTTAAAAAAAAAAGTAGCAACAGTAACAAGAAATCACATGACTCTTGTTCCAGTAAATCACATAGGGAAAATCTATGCTATGATGGAATTTATTCATAATCATTGTTTATTTGCACAACCAGTTACTTAAAGAGAGAAAGGCATATTGAACAGGGAATTATTAACTCCGATAATAGTAGGAAAATCAACTTTTTTCTTAATGTATTGGAACAAAATTTATCTTTGCTGTTCAAGTTATTCTCAGCTGTGAAATGCAATTGTTTCATCTCAAAATGTAAGGTACAATTAAGTGTTTGAACCTATTTTTCAATCCTAACACTGTTCTTTTCCCCATCAACAGTGATGACACTAATTAAATTTCTCCTAAAGTAAGAGAATGGCTGGAGAAAAGTAACAGAGGTCAAGTCTATTCGGCTTAATTTCTATACTGAGATAATTAAGCTGTCAACCATGCGATAAGCTGTTTGGTTGGTAAATATCCCAAAGCCTTCAATAAAAATTTCCTTAGAACTCTGTTCAAGGTTGAAACAGGATACCCATTACTGTTTTTTCAATAATTAACCTACATTAAATTGGGCAAAAGCTTCTCAAATTAATTCTACTAGAAAAAGATTTCATTTGTTGTAGAGGCGGCTATTCTTTCTTCTGTTTCTGTTTTGTTGATTTTGCTTAACCCCAGGCAACAATAACCACTTTATATTAGGAAATGCAGATTAACCAATTAAAGGAAGTTAATTTGGATGAATCCTTTGAAACAGTAAATAAACTAGACTTAAAATTGTATAAATGCTGAATATAGAGTCATTTTGGTGTGGTGGGTTAAGATACCACATGAGAAACCAGAGCATTATGAGCTCTAGTCATGCCTTAAGCACTAAACCAGATGAGTGACCTTGAGCCTCACAGTCACTCAGAGATCTAGAAAGCAGGCAATGGCAAACTGCTTCTGAAAAACTTTGTTAAGAAAATTTCAGGGACTATTCTAAGCAGTCATTGAAAGTGAAGGCACACACACATAAATAAGCACAGTATAAATAAAGATGCCTGGTGGCATTTTTCCCTCACTGTGATAGTCAAGAAAACATCACGTTGTCCATAAGTCCTAATGTGAATATTTGAAAACCCATAAATATAAGGAGAAAAAAAGGCAGTTGTCCCCAACCCAGCAAAGCAAAGGAATAAGGAAAACTTGAAATGCTGACTGGGCCAACATTAAATGCAGCCCTTATTGATCGATTGATTTAGTATCCCACCTTCTATTTCATAGCACAAAATAATATCCCCACAACAAGGTTATAGGGTACATTGTGTTGAAATTATTCTGGCCTAAGACTGTAATAAAGCTTGTCTTGATAGACTGAAAAAGAGAGTAACTGGCCAGTGGTGGGATTCAAATTCTTTTACTACCGGTTCTGTGAGTATGGCTTGGTGGCCATGGCAGGGAAAGGTTACTGCAAAACCTCATTCCCTCCCCACCCCACTAACCTGCTTTCCAGCTCCGTTCTCCTGTGCAGGGCAACAAAAGAAGACCCAGCCAATCAGCTGAGACTTGGGAGGCAGAGAATAGATGGGGGCGGGGCCAATCAGAGGTGGTATTTGGTTCTCCGAACAACTCAAAAATTCCGCTACTAGTTCTTCTAGTTTATTTTCTTCAGAACTGGTTAGTGGGGAAGCCAGCCACCTGAGCCTGGGAATGGGGAGGGGAGATCCAGGAATGGTGGGGAGCAGGAAAGATCTGGGAATGATAGGAGGGGACCCGGAAAGATCCAGGAACAGGGGGCAGGGAAGATCCCGGAATGGGGAGCTAGCACGACTCACAGGCTTACCTGTGAGCAGGCAGATCAGGGCTGCTCAGTTGGGATGCAGGCACCATGTGGGAAGGCAGATTAAAGGCAAGCCACAAGGACCCAGTGTGCCGCATAGGAGGTAAGGAATGACTGGGCGGGGTGAGCATTGGGCGGGTGGGGTGAGCGAGCATCAGGCGGGTGGGACAAGCAAGTGAGCGGCGACCGGGAGACCAGGTCAGGGCATGGCCATCCAGAATTCATACTGGTTCTGCAACCCACGCCAAATCATTGCTACCAGTTTGCCTAAACCAGTGCGAAACAGCTGAATACCACCACTGAAGCAGTCCCTTTTTCTGGAAAAAAATGTCATTTCAATGAAGACTGTTGTTTTCTTATTATTTTGATCTTTTAGTCATGAGAGCCAGAAAAAAAAAAAAGCAGCCAAACTAAGATTTTTTTAAAGCCCTCTGGCAGAATGAATCCATCTAACAATTTTTGCACAGCTGTTCTAACCAAAGCAGATTAGTTGGAAAAGCCAGAGAAATAATATTGATCCAAGAATGAAAAAAAATCTGGCTCCAGATCTTTCCACTTCCCACCTTTATTTCTACTGGGGATTTCCTTGATTTTTTTTTTCTAAATCACACAACATTGTTCACCAAGGAGTGTTCATTATTTTAATAAATCAGCATATTATCAAAATATGTATTTAAACATACAGGTTTAAATATTATTTGTCTCTATCTAACAACAAATACAAATTTATATATTTATTATAACGAATACCTAACCAGGCCTTGATCAAGATACAAACATCTATTTCCCCCATTCTTAAAATCCTTTTCTTAGTTCTTTCTGTCAACATCATAATTCAACTTGCTCATTTTCGATGTGTTGTTTTCTTAAATTCAAGTCTACCTTAGGATATTCATTCACTCATTCACTCCTCTGATTAAAAACTAGTTTTCAGGGCAAAAGCTTGATAATACTCTGACAAGCTTGACTCTTAATGACTACCATGATAGATCAATATGACAAAAATCCTGAAAATGCTTGTTGTGCCTTCTTCTGATTTGTTCTGACTTTCTGTGGGATGTTTCTGTGGCATTTGGTAAGGATCTCCCTTCCAAATGCCACCCAGGCTTGATCATGCTTAGCTTTTAAGTTTTAAGCCATGTGTTATCAAAGCCGCAACCTCCAATTTCAAAAAGAAGTCTCATCTTCATACTGATCTATGGAGAGTGCATATTGATAAGTCCCCTACATTTAACTCAAAGAGATTTGACAGCCTTATGCTCTATGATGTCTGCTTAGTTCATTGCAACCTGCTGAAAACTAAAAAAAATATGTCACCAAGTGTATTTTCTATAAAAGGAACAGAAAAAGGGGAAGCAGAAGCAGCTACTTGACCCAGTCAATGAATCAGCTCAGATTCCTTCTGAGAATTCAGGTCTCTCTTGGATGGGAATTTATATTACTTATGTCACATTACAGAACAAAATTTAAACACTATTTGGTTTTGATACACAGATTATATCAGAAGTAAAGTTCACTGAGGTTTATCCCCACAAATGTGGCATAGAATTGTATTCAAACCTCCATATATCTGATTCCCATCTAATACGCTCAATATTATAAACAAGCATTTTTTTTTTCAAAAAATGTTTTCATAACTAAGTTATAATAAATGTGTACAATTGCTGTATAGAATTTGAATTAGTGGCTTGGTTTGCTTCACTACAAAAATATCTCTCTAAATCTGTATCTATCTATCATCTATCTATCTCTATCTATCTATCTATCTATCTATCTATCTATCTATCTATCTATCTATCTATCTATCTAGCTATTTATCTATCATCTCCAACTATCTATATCTATCTATCATCTATCTATCTATTTATCTAATCTATCTATCCATTTTGTTAAAAAAAACTAAATGAGACAAAGACAAAATAGGCACCAAGAGACGATTAAGGATATATGATATGTGATAGAGTACTGGACAAGCATATTCAAAATGATAATTCAGTGTTAAAATTCTTATCTTGAAAAGGGTAACCTATTGGTTGCTAAGCAATACATTACCATCCATAAGGGCCATTTTGTATTTTTCAAAAGAATCATTCATGCATTTTTCATGCCATCTGAGAGAATGTGCTGTATGATTAAAAACAATGTTCTGCCTCAAAGCCCAGTAACAACTTTGTTTAGAATGGAGTCCATAATATACAACAAAAAATAATGGTTCCAATAAAATCTTTTTATGTGTTTTTCCCCTGCTTCTTGGTTGTTCTCCCTGTTTCTGTATGACCATATTGGTAGCCATGGGGTTATTCCAACAAGAAGCGACTCTGCACAGCCAATTTCAAACATTTGCTCGCTGAAGTGATATTATCTGAATATATCGCTTTTCCCTGGAGCTTGCTTGAAAGTGAAAAAGGTAAAAGTTGGCTTGTCCTGTAAATTCAGTCTTCATATTTGGAGAATTTTGGACAAAAGGGTTGGCCCCTATATTTTTTGAGATGGCTCAATCTCTAAGAACAAAGAAAGAGAAATTCTGACAACAACAAAAATCAGAGAAGTTGAAACATCCAAGCCAAAAAGGGTATTTATGTCAGAGATTTCATGGGTCTAACTGTTTTAATTTCAGGTCTCTGTCCCTCTGTCTGTCTCTCTCTCTCTGTGTGTCTGTCTGTCTGTCTGTCTCTCTCCTCCCTCCTCTTCCTCCTTATTAAATGTCTATTGAGGGAGAGTGACAAAAATATGGTTTGGAATGCTATTTTTTTTTTATTTAGCCTCCTGCATCAGATGTCAAAATATAAGAAAGAGTGTGATTTGTGTTGTGATGTCCCAGTGCAGAAGCCATCAACTAATATCACTTTGCCCCAGACAATTGTGACTGGCAGCATATAGGGCTGAAATGATGCATTAGGTGTGGCATTGGGATTTTTCCCATTTTGTCTGTCCATTTATTTATTTGAATCTATTAGTTGCCCAACTCCAATAGACTCTATGGTATTGTGTGGGTATGTATAATGCACAAAGCTGCCCATCTCAATTTTGTGATTCTGGGCAATTCATATTGCAAAAATATATATAATTTCAAAACTCAGGTATGGGGAAAAGTTAAAGAAAAGGCCCAGCAGTCCCCAAACAGGTGCCATAAGCAACATTTCCCATAATTCTTAATCAGTATCACCATTCATGCTGCTTGAGAATTGGTGGTGCAGTGGTTAGAATGTAGCATTGCAGGCTAACTCTGTCCACTGCCAGCAGTTCAACTGGCTCGAGGTTGACTTAGCCTTCCATCCTTCTGAGGTGGGTAAAATGAGGATCAGATTGTTGGGGACAATATGCTGACTCTATAAACCACTTAGAGAAGATTGTGAAGTACTATGAAACAGTATATAAGTCTAAGTGCTATTGCCATTGTTATTAAGAGAGTTATGGCTCAATACATCCAGAAGACACCAAATTGGAGAATGCTGATAGGCCTGAAACAGTAACCAAATAGGCCGTATTTTTGAACAGCTTATTCTGCACAATCTCTGTGGCTCTTCTTCAAATCTCAGACAGTTTCAGCCTTAGGATCTGTGAATCGTATCTTAAAAACCTTTAGTGTAACATTAGCTATTCCACATATACCTTCAAGAGAGAAAAGCACAACTTTCAAATTTCATCCTCTTTAATAAAATGGATGCAGATCAAGCAGAATCAACATCTACATGCCATTCCAGTTCTTCAAAAGAAGGCTTCCCTCCAGGGTGGAATAACAGAAGAACTCTTGTGCAAAGGAATTATCCACGGCTGTGGCACAGATCAAAAGAAATCTTGTTCCAGCAGGAAACAGCATGGGAAATTAGTTTGGTTCATATTTTAATACAAGCTTACCTAATGTGCACTTCTGATAACTAACAGTAAACCAGAAAACACACAGTTTGAAGTACAGAAAATCAAACAGATATACAGTTGGAAATGGAAGAGCACTTTCTGCACCTAGGGAAACTCCGTTGCATCACAATAGACATAGACAGGGAGGATATGCCCAGTGGTGGGATTAAAATAATTTAACAACTGGTTCTCTGCCCTAATGATTTCTTCCAACAACCACTTCATCAAACTGCTCAGAAAGTTAACAACTGGTTCTCCCGAAGTAGTGCGAACTGACTGAATCCCACCACTGACGATGCCTAGATGTAAGTGATGGAGCTGCCCATCGTCGCTTTCCCTTCCTCAAGGCAGATATCACGGGGAAGAAGCCAATAGCTTGCCTTGTTTAACTAGCCTAATTAAATACTTGGAAAACTGAAGGATGTCCCATTCAAACAAGAAAAGACTTTTTGCTTACAGATGAGCCAATCTGTTCAGCCTGATTATCCTCAGTACCTCAATTTTCTTCCCCTTCACAATTTTATTATTGTATTATTTTAAGATCTTTTCTCATGCCCATACCACACAAACTTTTAAAGTGACTTTTGAACACAGTTCCTTCTAACTCATAGTTGTAAATATGGTATTCTTTCTTCTGAAGATGTTTATGTACAGTTTTTGAAATGTTGCAAAATTTGAACTGTAAGTGCGTTAAGATACAATCATCTATCCTATAATTCTGAAATCCTGTTTATTGAACAATATATTGAAAGAACACTCCTCACCTCTCGGTGCTATAAAAATGGAAGGAAACTCCAGGTAGGGGAAATTGTCTTTTTTTTTTTTGAGAATTTCAGATGAACATCTCCCCTGATAGTTTTCAAGAGTGCTAAAAGCTACTTGCAAGAAAACCTCTGTTCAAAATTCCACAATGCAACTGAGTTGACCAGAAAATATCAGCCATGGTCAGCAGTCGGAGTATGTTTTTCGCCTAGATAGCCATGAAAATGGAATGAGATGGATTGTTGCCTGATTGAGGAGCCTGTTTTTATGGTTGAACTGATCTCTCTAAAATAGGTTGGTACACTGAGCATATATTTTATTTTTCAAGAGCATTCCAACACAATATTATATACTGAACCAGTCTTTACACATCTGCGTTGAGATTGCCATTCTTCTTCACCTATGCTTCTTCCTACCAGCTCCTTGTTGTCTCCCTTCACTGTCCTGGCAGCTCCCCAAACTTAGATGCAGGACTGAGGAAAAATCGTTCCCCTCCCTTCCTCCAATGTAATCAGCCCCTGAATGGCATTCAGGTTCACACAATTCTGGATCCAGTCCATGGGTTTATACATATGCACGTGTTTAAATACTGCAGACAAAATTTTAATCTGTATAACAGTTTTCTAAAGCCCTGATTAGGAAAACAAAACAAAAAACTCATGACAGTGATAGTTGATTTGAGCTACTCTACTGATTTCATACTTTGTCAACGTTATTTATTTATTTTATTTAGTTTGTCAAGCACGTATGAGAAAACAAATATTAATCTGAACATAACCAGTGGTGGGATTCTACTGGTTTGGCCCAATTCTGCTGAGCTGGTAGCGGCTATGAGACCAAACCAATTCTCTCCACTGCTCTGCTGTTGGGCTCACCCGCCCAGACTCCTATATTCACCCTTATCCTCTGCTTTTGAAGCGCAGCTGCTGAAGTGACTGGGGGAGTGCAGGCTTGCAGGAGGTGAGTTGGAACGTCTCTCCACCTGTGCAAACGCCTCTGCACCTATGCAAAGTGCATGTTTGGCACATGTGTGCACGCAAAGTGTGTGCATGCATGCAAAGCACGCCCACCAAACCATGCCCACCAAACTGGTGTTAAAACTTTTTGAATCCTACCAATGAACATAACAAATCAACATATAAGTATAAACGGGTATAAGTACATACATAATAAATGAGTACGAATAAATGGGAACAGTAGGACAGGGACGGTTGGCATTCTGGTGTGCTTATGCACGCCCCCTTACAGACCTCTTAGGAATGGAGTAAGGTCCACTGTAGACAGTTTAAGGTTAAAGTTTTGGGGGTTTGAGGATGTAACAACAGAGTCGGGTAGTTAGTTCCAGGCATTGGCCACTCGTTGCTGAAGTCGTATTTTCTGCAATTGAGTTTGGAATGGTTTACTTTGAGTTTATATCTATTGTTTACCTGTGTGTTATTGTGGTTGAAGCTGAAGTAGTCACTGACAGTTAGGACACTGCAGCAGACAATTTTGTGTACTAAGCTTAGGTCAGACTGTAGGCAGTGTAGTTCTAAGTTGTCTAGGTCCAAAATTTCAAGCCTAGTGGCTATTGTGAGCTGAGGAATGGTGTACTCTTCTCGTGAAATACCTCTGGACTTGTTTAATTGTATTAATTGTTATTGTTACAGTGAGCTCTGGCACTTAGATCTTTTGAAATGAGGCTAGTCTACTTCAGTGATCATATGTAAGGTTTGGACCAGTTCTGAAGCATCATCATGAGCCTCAGGCCAGTAGATGCAGATTAAATGAGAATCTTAAATAAAAGTGCTAGGATGGCCCCAGGGAGATGCTGATCCCAGTCCATCCTCATCCACAAAAGCCTTAATGGGTGGCTTTGTGGCCAGTCACATTCTTTCAACCTGAACTACTACAAGGGTGGTTGTGGAGAAAAATGGGGGAAAGGACTGGTAGATATGTCTTGAGTTTTTAAATGAAAGGCAGTACAATACAACACAACATCCAGTCAGCTTAATATTAACTAGATAAACCAGTTACTTGTTTTATTCAGAATTATTTTGCTTGCATTGGACTGCCACCATTACAACTTTCTTATTTTTATTTTGTCTCATCTTAAGCATCAAGGTTATGTTGAGGGCTCTTAACTTAAGCCAAAGGTTAATAAGAAAGACTCTCAGAAAACTATATAAGATGTGTGATATGGAGCAAATAAACAGGAGATCTCCCTTCATTTCTCACAACATTATAGGCCAAACTTATCCAATGAAGAAGAATGAACATTTCATGATATATAAATGAAATGAAGGAATGCTGCATAAAGGAAAGATAAGGCATTTTCTCACTTGTGGATTTAGGTTATAGAAAGATTCTGAATAAATGTTAGGAAAAAAAGGAGTAAAACCTAAGAGAAGTATGCTATCAAAAAGATTTTTACTGCTATCAGCTAGAGAGATGGTTGTCATTATGAATAACTTCAAGGGGATTGGATGCATTCATTGAGAATAAGTGATTCTTAGGCATGATTGTAATTTGTATGAATTTAGGTATTTCAGAGCAAAATACCCATAAATATAAATTGCTGGGTAAGGTGCTCCTATATCCATGAACTCTGATGAACTTCCCATAGTGCTGGGTCACCTTTACTGGAAACACAAACTGAGCTACATGGACTTTTATTTTGATCTAGCTTAACATTATCATTTGCTGTTAGTTGAAAAAGGTTCCATTTGCCCTTTTGCCATTTGCACCAGGAATTCTGGTGACACAGTGGTTAGAATCCGGTGAATCCAGTATTCCAGGCTGATTCTTCCTACAGTCTGGAGTTCGATCCTAATGAGATCAAGGTTGATTCAGCCTCCCATCCTTCCAAGGTCGGTAAAATGAGGACCTGGATTGTTGGGGGCAAAATGCTGACTCTGTAAACTGCTTAGCGAGGGCTGTAAAGCACAATGAAGCAGTATGTAAATCTAAGTGCTAGTGCTATTATTATTTTTGAAATGGAGAGTTAGGGAGAGAAATCTTAGATTGTCTCCTCTAATTATTCTTAACTGCTAGAACTAGCAAGCAAGTTACCAAGCGGGACACCAAGTGCGTTTAAAATGATTGCAGCTTCATCGGCTGCTTAAATAGCACGTACTCTTTCTACAGTGGTTATCTGACAATGTCTAGCATATCTGCAGTGAAAGTTAAAGCTCAAGCTCTGCGGGAATTTATCTAACAGGGAATCTAACCAAGAAGTGATCCTTTTGTTACAACACCTGCTGTTCCCAACACTGTTGGTATTTTGGAAACCTTAAAGTTGTGGCTGATTTAAGATGGGAGATGTAGTATTATTGGGACTGTTGCTGTCTTTGGTATCCACTACATTTAAATCTGTTGTTGTTACTGTTCTTGACTATTGTATTGAGTTTCAACATTGCTAGCTGCTGCCATGAGATGGGTGGCCATATAGATTAATTGATTATACCAGTACATAAGAAACTCAGTGACAACATTATGGATTGGATCAGTCTCTTCCAAACACTAAGAAATGCTGCAAAAAATAGCAATAGCAGTTAGACTTATATACCACCTCATAGTATTTTTACAGCCCTCTCTAAGCAGTTTATAGAGTCTGCATATTGCTTCCAACAATGTTTTACCGACCTTGGAAGGATGGAAAACTAAGTCAATCTTGAGCCGGTCAGGTTCAAACAGTGAGTTAGCCTGCAGTACTTCATTCTAACCATTGCAGCACCAAGGCTCATATAGTTTTACCAAATTCACAGGCTTACTTTTACTAAATTCAGCAACTGTTTTTCTAATATAAACACTGTAACATTTGGGATGGGGGGAAGAAGATTAAACAGGTAGGCCTTAAAATGGAAGATTAGTAGAATTGGTATCTGTACCATACCATTTGAAGTATCCACACAAAGAATACTCAATATATTTGGTAAGGGTTGATTTCTATCCACTTATAACAGGATAAGATGAAACACAGGTTTGGTTCTTTAACAGAAGAGAGATGATGCACAGCTTTAATTTAATTCCTCCATAGACTTGACGGACGTATGTACCATTTGTCAAGTTTCTAATCTCTTCTGATTTTCATAGAGCTCTTGAGATTCCAGTAATAATCCTGTTGTGACTGCCAATGCTATAAATATCTTTTAATACTCATTGGACTGCATCCATGTAGATAAAGTTGACAGAGAGAACTTACTCTGAAACAGCACAGAGGGAAAACTATTTATGAGCTTAAATGGTTAACTTAAGTTTGGGAGATCTACTTTGGTAAAAATATTTCAACTATTTTTCCAAAGCTTGTCAGTCTTTCATGTGCGCCTGAATGATCAACAGGATATCAAATCTGACACATGAAAGAGATGAATGGCTTAGAATAGAATGCACTAAAAACAACATTAAATCTTGTCTTCTTCATTGAAAAATTGAAAAGCATAAACAATATGTTACCTTTTATAAATAACTTGGAGAAAACAACCTAAGCAGTTACATCATGCTGTGAATACAGGAAATCTAAATAATAAGTAAATTGTTTGTACGTGCTTGTAAACTAGACTCAAATAAGAAAAGATAATCCTCCAGATTAATTCAATGTTCTGGTATGTGTTGTAAAAAGCTGTAAAATCAACCCTGCCATATCTGTGAAGTTTCAAACTGCAACTCTTTGTATATATAATCATTTTCCATATGACTTGCAAGCCATCTATTAATATTACAGCTTAATTTTATCATCACTAGCATGTACAGGGGAAAAAATGGTACTTGCAGCTATCTAGTTAATTGGTTTTCATGGAAGATTTATTTTAAACTCCTCGAAGGACATTTTCTTGGTAGAAAAGAACTGAAATGCAGTTACATATTTTCCTATTAAAACTTGCGACAGGTAAAGGGGAGCAAGCTATAGGATTGATGCTAAATTGCTCTCCAGTTTCCAAAATTGGAAAACAAGGAGAACATGAAGACAGTATAGGAGAGTGAAACAAGATTGGTGAGGGGATGAATTCCCAACTTACTCCCTCCATTATCCCTTTGATGATGCAAGCCACAACTGCAGAGAATATATTACTAACTACGTTAGCTCAGTTTGTATTTTGACAGGAGTTTAGCCATGCAGATGTTCCTACACGTGAAGGCAAACCATTCACGTATTCTGTAAAGAAAGAGGCTATTTTTACTTACAGTTTCATGTACACTATAGCCAAACCCAGAAATGTGCCGGTTGAACTTTCAACAAGTTGCTCTGCTGTTTGAAAACTGCCTTCCGCTTCTCTGCACATCCATGTAGACAAATGCTTCCATTGAAGCGGCCAACAAAAAGATTTTTACATTTATGCTTTTATGCCATTTTAAGCTACCTGGATAGTGAGACAAATGACATATAAATTTAATAAATAAATAAATGAAAGGTCTCACCTTCTGCTACTAACTTTTCAAATATAGCCAGGCATGAGGTAGACAATTCTGAGCTGGATGAACCATCCTAAGGATGGGTTTATTTATCTGTTTATCTGCCTAGTGAGACAAGCGGCATGTAAATTTAATAAATAAATAAATAAAATGAAAGGTCTCACATTCTGCTACTAACCTTTCAAATATAGCCTGGTATCAGGTAGACAATTCTGAGCTGGATGAACCATCCTAAGGATGGGTTTATTTATCTATTTATCTTGATAGTGAGAAAAGGGGCATATGTATTTAATAAATAAATAAATAAACAGTCTCACCTTCTGCTACTAACCTTTCAAATATAGCCAGGCAAGAGGTAGACAGTCCTGAGCTGGATGAAGCATCCTGAGGGTGGGTTTATTTATCTATTTATCAGATTCACATAGCTACCCATCTTGCAAAACATGGCTCTGGGTGGTGTACACTAAAACCATAAAATATATTTAAAAACTTTCAACAACTACAAAAGTTAATAATGACTTGATGGACAGGTAGTACAATGCATATCACTTAGTTGGTGTAATGTAGTCAACATTATCTTAGTTTTTAAATCAATTTCCAGTCTGAAGATCCTAGTTTGCATAAACAGCCAGAAGTAAAACTGAGTTTTGGCTATGCTTGTGGCATTGTGGCAAAAAAAAAGTACCTGAAATGACAGATATTGTTCTTATTGTTATTAAGAAATGTTGTATCTCCATTGGTATGAAGAAGGCCGGTAACCTAAACTACCCCTTCTCTATCTTACTTAGAAGCTCTAAGTAAAAGCCTCAGTTGAGGAAAATCATAATGGGTGGTGAAGGCTGATATTAGATGACAATCATGGAATATGAAAAATGTAGCTTGGAATGTAAGAGGAGTTGGTGCTAACAAACATAAATTAACAAATGAACTGAAAGAAAAATTTCTCTCAACTTCTTAGTCCAACCAAAGATGATGAAAAGGAAATGTCTTGCTATGAGAACATTGGTAACGCTGGAGGAATCCTGCATTTTAACAAGACATGTTAAAATGTTGCGATTGCTCATGAAGTGGCTGTATTATTTGCCTCATAAATGCGTGGAGACTGCATCTGTGACTGACAATTGAAAGAATTCTATAATTGTTCCCCCATACCACGCGTCTCCATTAAAATTGTCATGAATGCCTCATGAGGACTAGTTCATTAATTAGTCTTTTCATCCATTGTTGCAACATTTTAGTGAGTCAATAATGAATACATACAATAGATGACACTAAATTTAAACCACTTTAGTGCAAAAGAAATTGTTCATATTTCACTTTGGCTGATTGAGCATTTTTCATTTTTCAACCAGAAGACAAATATCTCATTCTATATCTTGAGAGGAAGCCAAGTTGATTTTTGCTTGCCGATGTTATGTCACGCCCTCAGTACACACTTGTTAATTTTCAAAACTGAGGCAAAACTGTTCATATGCATATTTACCTCCAGAAATTACTAGTACCCTTGAGGGAGTTATGAATAACTATGAGAAATCTTAAGAAAGAAATTTGTAGACACTTAAAAATCCTAATAAGCATTTACTTCTGGTTCAAAATGGTGCCGCTGGGATGCTCTCCTAACTCATTGATAACATTAACAAGAATGGGATAGAAAAAGGCTGAGATTGGTTCAAGGGTTTATGTATGTACTGTTTATATATAAACTATGTGTGAAACTGTGACTGTAAATTAGAAATCACATTGTAAACTCTTTCAAGGGTTTGGGGGCATTTTGGCTTAAGGAATTTCAGAGCTGGGATAGGCATCAAATTGCCAGCAGTCAACTGCTTCCCCCACAAATAAAGTTTTGCAGTCACGTTATTTTCTTTTCCATGAAGTTTTAGGTTTGACACCTCCAGGTAATCAATTCTGTCTGTTAGAAAAGTCAAGTTGCACCTACCATCTCACAGATCTAGTGTCAACTCATAAAACATTTCTATGCCTGTTTTAGAGTTGCCAGAAACAGGAAAGGGGAGGAGAGGAAAGGAATTTGAAATGTGCATTCCATTAGTATCTTGCAAAAGATAATAGCTAGGCTGAAGTTTCTGCCAAGCAAATCTCTAATTGGAGAATGTGATTGATGACTCTTGGCTATGAACATGTTTCACTGGAGAATATGAATTATGATACACCCAGAGTGATAGGGGAAAACCAGGGTCAAGGGTGACAGTGAATTACGTGTCTCAGAATCGGCTGCATCCAGGTCATGCTGACATGTTAACTCCTAATAAATCCTTTGACGTTTTGGAAGTTTGGCTCCAGACTCATGATTTAATTGGGGTAACTGCTGGAATCCTGACACCTAGAAGCTCACAGGGTAACTTTAAGCCTTTTTCTTTCTCAGCCCACTTTGTTTCACAGAGTCATTGTGAAGAATGCCTTCTGAACAAAAGCTGGAATATCAATGCTACTATCAAACAAATAGATAAAGAAAAAAAAGATAAAGGTAGTTCATGTGTAGTAGGAAAAAAATATGTTACTAGGGGCAAATGTTTGCTGAAAGAAGTAAAAATGGTTGTGTGGAAGAGCATGTTTCCACTCATTTTATTACATGGAAGGGAGAATTGAGAATGCCAGGAGAACCAGAGGTGGTATTCAGCAGGTTCTGACCAGTTCTGGAGAACCGGTAGCGGAAATTTTGAGTAGTTCGGAGAACCGGCAAATACCACCTCTGACTGGAGATTTTACAGTATCCTTCCCCTGTCACGCCCACCAAGCAACGCCACAGAACTGGTAGTAAAAAAATTTGAATCCCACCACTGAGAACTATAAAGCAAGTTGACAAGTATAGAAATGGACTGTGTGATGTACAGTGTGTGTGATAAAACAAGAAGACTCAAGGTCAGGTAATGGCAGGGTGATGAATGACTGTGACAAAAGTAAACGTGGAAGTGCATTGAAGTGGTTTGATTATGGAGAGAGAATGAAAGAGACTCACATTGCAAAGCCAAACTAGATGGAAGACTGAATAGACAAGGGGAAAGGAAAAGTGAAAAAGGTTGGACGGAAGTTAGTAAAAACTTGGGAAGAATGAGATGCTCAAAAAAATAGGGAAGAATGAGATGCTCAAAGAAAAGGCAATGTCTGAATCTAGACATGGATGTGGTACAAGCAAGAATGGTTTGCACTGATAGAAATGTGTGAAGAAATTGAGTAAATGGTGTTGGTATAAACTTGCTTTAGTCCTTTTTTATAAAGTATTTCAAATCGCTTTTGCTTACTGTTTTGTAGATCTCTTTTTTGTTTTGCATAATATACCTTACCCTAAAAGAGAATTGCATGATATGATGATTCATTAATCCAATATGATGATTCATTGCAGTGTTTTGCCACTTCAATTCTAACCCAAGTCCTACACCCTTTGAAATACTTTTAAATAATTGTGTTAATATGTTTGCTATTTTATACAGTACATGTAAATGTGATGGTCTGTATTTTAAAATGTTGCATGAATGTTGCATTTTATATGAGTTCAAATCCCACCTTAGCCATGAAAGCCAGCTGGGTAACTTTGGACCAGACACTTTGTCTCAGCCCAACCTACCTCATAGGGTTGTTGTTATGAGGAAAATAGGAGGAAGGTGTGTTTTTCACTACTTGAGTTATTTGAAAAATAATGAAGGCAGGATATAAATAAACAAAGTAAAATTAATAAAAAATATAAGTAACCTGTTTTGTTATAAGCTTAAGGCAATGGTTTCCTCTATTAATCTCTGGCTTAGTTCACGTACAGTATAACACTATATCTTTTTTTTAAAGTAAAACTAAACTTTTCTTTAATTCTTTAATTTCTAAATCTACTTTTGGGGAAGCTCTGATTATATTTGATTCAGACTATTTTGGCATATTTCTCAGGTCTAAGTTTGAAATTTTGATTTTTTTCAATGTCTAAACCCAACGACCAGTTTACAAAAACATAACTTCAAACCCAAATTTCAATTTCAGGTTAGTAAGTGCTTTGCCAGGAATTCATGAAGAATTTTCAATAAAGACTTTGTCTGTCTGCTGCTGGGATTAATAATAACTCTAACAGTTACATTTCTGAGAAATATGAAAGGGTTTCCCCAACTTCAGAGCCCATGCTGTGTGGAAAATTATTTTTCTCTACTTGATTAATTCTACAAGTCGTTGTCACAGAAATTACCAGCAAAGGAGATCAATACTGCAGAGCATGAAGGAGAAGCTGCTTATTTGTAATATATTTTGTGTTCTTTTTTATCTTTTCAAACCCAAATTGTTTTCCAAATGCATGCGTTGGGGTTGAGAAGAGTGGCATTTCTTTCCATCATTTAAGCATTGCAGTGCCAACTCTGCCCCTTTTTTTCTCTGCATTGTAATGTCCTAAGTATATACGCAAGGGGTGAAGTTTATGTCACAACACCACAACATTCATTTTACCATTCAAATGAAACCTTCAAATTTGGCAGACACCTCAGGACTGAGGAATGGATCCAGATGGTCAGGAGATATTGTGGGAAGCCAAAAGTCTCTCTGCTATGTTCTCTGTATCCAGGAAAGCACAAGTGTTAAACAAAACAGGAAGTCCCACCTTCCCTTGTACCATGACTTGACTACTAAGGGAACCAGCAATTTGCACTATCTGGGGTTGCCCATATTTACTGCCAATCAAGGCAGGACATAAAGATGTCAATGGGGAACACAATTTCTCAGAGATCAAACAGGCTCAGGGTAGCTCTTCCCTTTGAATCCCTTATCTCAATCTATACTAACTATCAGAACCTCCCAGTACTTTCAGATAGGATCATTTCTTGAAGATGTCAGATTTTTGTATCTGGATTAATTTGCATGCAAGACATCAGGTTTTCCACTGCTGCACTACAAATCTGCCTCTTTTATTATTTGTTTTGCCAAAATCCCAACAAACCTGAACAAATATCCTCTCAGTGGTGGAACTAAGCTAGTTTTTATTTTTTTAAAGGTTTTTTTGTAAATTTTATTGGTTTTTAAAAACAAATATAAACAAACAAAACATAAAACATAAAAACATAAAACATCTTTTTTGAAAGCAGCATAATCCCGGGTTACATCTCTTCGTACAGACACAAATTCAAGTTCATGCTCATTTTTATATTCCATTCCATATCTTATTACTATTCTACATGTTCTATATAGCTTCTCCCCTCTTTTAACTTTCTTAATTTAATTTTATTTATTTCATCTCAGTTCAAATCATTACACTTATATTCTTTGTCTGTCCTGTTTCAACTGTCTATCTTTTCTCATTAAACAAAATTTCTCCTGTAATCACAGTTTGGAGTATGACACCTTTATATCTTTCCCCTAAACTTATAACACTTAATATAATACATAACTTCCATTCGGATTCTGCTTGGTACATTCTAAAACTACACACTGTATTCTTGAAAAAAATAAATAAATGTATAATATAATTAAAACAACAATCCATTCCAATTCAATTCTATCATTAATATTAATATTCATTTAAATCTTAACATTTTGCACATTACTTTTCAAATAAATATCATATTTCTATGGGAACAATTATAAACTTTCCATTTCCCCCCCTCTTCACTTATGTTTTATAAAACATTGACTAATTAAAATGTTCCCATTCCTTCCTAATTCAATTTTCTCATTTATTTTATTTCATGTATTTTATTCACAAACATTTCACTAAATTACACTAACGATTTTATCCCTCTTTTAAATCATATGTTGTTTCCAATTTTCTAACATTATTTCTATTACAAATATAACAATACAATCTTATGTACTTTCACAGAATCCCTTTTTCAATTAGATTTTCACCCATTATCTCTGAATAAATCCTGTTTCTTTACATCTTGCTCCAAACCTTTGTAACTTCTCTTCCTTTCCTTCTTCCCTTTCTTCTCTCTCCCCTTTTTACCCCCCTGTCTCTCCACCTCCATTTCCCTCTTCTGTATTCCCCTTTTCTGTTGCTTTCCCACATCATATCCACTTTTCAAATTATTTTTCCCTGTTTTGGTTGTTTTTTTAAGTCTTAAATTCTCCACTCTCTTTCCCCTCTTTTGCCTTTCTTCCCACATAGAGTTACTTGTTCATTAAAGATGGCTTCTTCTTTGTCCCAATCTTCTTGTTGTGCAGTCTTTTCTTGTTGTTTCTCGTAGTTACAGATCTCCATTTCTAAGAATTGAAAAACAAAGCCAAAAGAGCCCTTCCCTTCTTGTGCATCTTCTTTATATTTTTTAAGTTCTATTTTCAATTCATCTAGAAGTGATGCCATTGTAAAAAAATTTAAACAATCACCCAATTGTTTTTAATCATTGTAATAACCAAAAATCCAAAAGTCCCCAAGCAATCCAAATACACACAAGCTGTTTCTTTTTACACTTTCTTCTTTTTTTCACTTTCTCTTCCTGGGGTTACTATTTAGTTGCAAAGTTCCAGTTAAAATGTATCTTTTAGAAGTCTTATTGAGATTTTACTTTTGATTCTTTTGAAATCCAGGCAGTCTCTTCCCTCCAGATCCTGCCCTTATTCTTTTCCTCTCCCTTCCTGCTTATAGAAAAAAAAAAAAATTTAGTGTCCAGAAATCTTTGTTATCCCTTTGGCATTTAATTATATTTTCAGCTTAATTGCCTATTGATGCCAAAGCGGGTTTTTCCGATTTCTTATTCAGATCTCTTAGGTGTCAATGTAAGGAAGGAGAGAAGAAAAAAAACCTTCCCTTTTCACTTTCTTTCGCTGCTTCCGACTCTTCTTTGGTAGCAATGTTATCTTTTATAAAATTTAAATTCCAGGGTACCTTAGTTGTTGCTTTTTAACCCGGTCAGCCAAAACTTTCACTTCTTATCTTCCTTCTGCACTTTCTTTTCCGGTTAAGTGCTTCTTTGAGGTGGCCATTTCTGACCACCACTCCTACCGCCTTCGGGAAAGGGAGTTTGGCCAGCTGAGGAGGAGATATGCGGCTCTCCTCGACCCTGCTGGCGATCTCCCCCCTCTTCACCACCTCTACATGGTGGCTTAGCCCCGAAGCCAGCCGGCTCGGGGCGCTCCAGCAGTAAGCCCAGGCAAAAACCATGCACAATCGCGGATTCCTGCCTGCCGCTGAAGCCCTTCGAACAGGAAGTATCCCAACATACTCAACAACAAAATCCCAACAAACCTGAACAAATATCATTTCTGTGGCAGAACTAAGCTAGTTTTTATTTTTAAAAAGTTTTCATAACATACTGAGATATATCCTGAAATGCAGAATATGGAAGTAAGGACAATAAGCATAAACAATTGACACCACTGAGCAAATCTAAGACAAAGTTTCTTCAAGCTGCTGTAGCATCTGCTCCTAATTGTTCTTGTTTTGGCATGCAGTGAAAGATTTGCATGTGAGTAAGAGAGAGGAGCATATGGTCTCTACCTTCAAATTGTCCCGTGCTTCTCAACTACCCCAATGAAATAGAATTATAACATAGTTTTAACACAGGTGTGTGTCTGTACATCAGCATGGACACAGATATTTATGTACGCACACATCTACTTACATATTCAGACATGTAGCATCGATCTACAAAGAGGGAGAGATTTTCATCCCTTAACTTTCAATAAAATAGAAGCATGCCAAATCACTCATGCTTTGCTAAGTAATTGAGATGCTCCACAGGTGTGGTGCTAAGCATACCCATCTCCATCTTTCAGGCATTAGCCTAAAAGCATTTAACTGTGGCCTTGAGTGGGATGAGAGAGAATAGTCGCTCACCCCCGGGAAAGCAGAAAAGCAAGAGAAAGAGACCTAAAACACCCTCGCCTTGCCCTGGTTGTCCTTAAAAGAGAGCAGGGAAAGTTTTGGTTCTGTTAAATTACTTGCACACTCCAAGGACATTCTTTGAATATTTGCTGTGTATATTCCTTGAGTCTGCCTACCTTGAAGGGCTGACAACATAGGTTGCATTGCTTGTTTCTCTGTGTGTATATGTCTTTTCATATCACATCTAGTAGTTATTTTGACTTTTATATTATATATACTGCACTTCTGCCCATCTCCCCTCTTCTCATAAATCTAACCCTGAACATCTTTGGCCCATTCCCATTGTGTCAGATAACAGATAACAGATTATCCGAGTTGGAAGGGACCTTGTAGGTCATCTAGTCCAACCCGCCACCCAAGTGGGAGACCCTACACCATTTCTGACAAATGGCAGTCCAATCTCTCCTTGAAAGTCTCAACTGATGGTGCTCCCACAACTTCCGAGGGCAAGCTGTTCCATTGGTTGATTGTTCTCACTGCCAGAAAGACTCTCCTTATTTCCAGGTTAAATCTCTCCTTGTTCAGTTTCCATCCATTATTCCTTTTTTTAAAAAAAAACAAATTTTATTAGTTTTTACAAAACAATACACAAACAAACAAAGCATAGAATATAATAACATAAAGGATCTTTTCTGAAAAAACCAATAGAACATCTTATTTAGAAACAGAATAAATCCAAGTTATCACATTTCCATACAGACACAATTTAATATATATATTTACATTATTTGTTCAACTTCATATCTTATCCCAACTTCTCTTTATTTCTCCCTTTCATTCTATTATTCAAATTATATTTCTTGCTAATAAAAATTTTATCGCTTTTCAAGGACAATACACAAACAAACAAAACATAAAACATCTTTTCTGAAAGTTGCTTGATCCCTGGTTAAAACTCTTCGTACAGACACAAATTCAAAAATCATATTCATTTTATGTACCATTCCATATCCTATTACCATTTTCAATTTTCTATATAGCTTCTTCCCTCTTTTAACTTTCTTAGTTTTATTTTATTTATCTCATCTCAGTTCAAATCATAATACTTATCATTCTTTGTCTGTTCTATTTCCAGTTATCCATTCATCTTTTCTCTTTGAACAAAACTTCTCCTGTACACTGATTGGAGTATGATGCCTTTAACTCTTTCCCCTAACTTAATAATACTTAATATAACACATAACTTGTATTGGGATTCTGTTTAGTACATTCTAAAATTACACAATGTATTTTATAAGAAAGAAAACAACAACAAAGGAACAAATTTATAGGTATATTATGTAGCTAAGACCACTATCAATGCCATTAAAAAATTAATCATACATATTAATACTCATTTATATCTTAAGCATATTATTCTAAATACACATATAAAAACACAATCTTATGTACCTTACAGAATCCCTTTTTCAATTAAATTTACCTATTGTCTCTAAATGAATTTTGTTTCTTTAAATCTTGCTTCCCACCATTGAAGCTTCTCACCCCTTCCTTTCTCCCTTGCTTATTCTTCTCCTTACCCTTTTTACCCCTTTGTCTCTCCACCTCCCTTTTCCTCTTCTGCTTTCCCCCTTTCTGTTGTTTTCTAACCTTGTATCCACCTTTCACCTCATTTTTCTCTTTTTTGGTTGTTTTTTCAAGTCTTAAAGTCCCCTTTTTCTTTTCCTCTTTCTCCTCCTCCCCAAATAGAATCACTTGTTCATCAAAGATGGCTTCTTCTTTATCCCAATCGTCCTGCTGAGCAGTCAATTTTTCATAAGTACATACCGCCATTTCTAGAAATTGAAAAAGAGTGCCCAAAGTATCTTTCCCTTCTTGTTCTTCTTTTTTGTATTTTTGATATTCAATTTTTAATTCATCCACAAGCGATGCCATTGTAAAGAGAAATTTTTTTTCCAAAACAACCACCCAAGTGCTTTTAATCAAGAATAATTCCCAAGGGTTCCAAAGTCACCAAACAATCCAAATAAGCTATTTCTTTTAGCCCTTTTTTCTTTCTTCCATTTCTCTTTCTGGGGTTGCTGTTTAATCACAAAGTTCCAATTAAGATATATCTTTTTGAAGTCTTATTAATGTTCAATAGCTCTTTAAAATTCTAGGCAGTCTCCACCTTGTTTTCAAATTCTACTCCAATTTTTTTTCCTCTCCCTTCCCACTTACAGCAAAAAAGATTTTTCTTTAAATATTCAGAAATCCATATCCCTTTAGCATTAGCATTTAGCCTTTAGCATTTAGCATACCTCCAATGCGGCTTTTCCGATTTCTCATAAAGTTCTATCACTGTCACATTTGGAAAGAGAGTGAAAAGAAAAAAAGTTTTTCCTTTAACTTCCATTCGCCGCTTAGCACAGTCTGGAAACGATGTATCTTTAGTAAGTTTTAAGTTCCAGAGTACTTTCACTGTTACTTTGTCCCAGTCAGCAAAGATCACTTTCATTTCTTTACAGCTCCTCCTGCACTTTCTTTTTCCAGCTGAGCTCTTCTATGTGGCGGCCATTGCTGACCGCCGCTCAGCTGCCTTTGGAAAAGGGGGTTTAGCCGGCTAGGAAAGAGAGGTGCGATATCTCTCAACCCTGCCAGAGCCCCCCTGTCTTCGCCACCTTCTACGGAGGTGGCTTAGCCCTGAAGCCGGATGGCTCGGGGCACTCGGGCAGTGAATACAGGCAGAAACCGTGTACAGTCGCGGATTCCTGCCTGCTCCGAAGCGCTGCAGACCCAGTTTCCATCCATTATTCCTTCTCTGGCCTACAGGCGCTTTAGAAAATAGCTTCACCCCTTCCTCCCTGTGGCAGAAAATAGCTTCACCTCTTCCTCCCCTCAAATATTGGAAGACCACTATCAAGTCTCCCCTGGTCCTTCTTTTTACTAGACTAGCCAAGCCCAGTTCCTGCAACTGTTCATTGTATATTTTAGCCTCCAGTCCCTTAATCATCCTGGTTGCTCTTCTCTGTACTTTTTCTAGAGTTTCAACATCTTTTTTATAATGTGGTGAACAAAACTGGATGCAGTACTCTAGGTGTGGTCTTACTAAGGCTTTATAGAGTGGTATTAGTACTTCCCTTGATCTTGATTGTATCCCTCTGTTAATACAACTTAGGATTGCATTAGCTTTTTTGGCTGCTGCTGCACACTGCTGGCTCATATTTAGCTGATTGTCCACTAAGACTCCAAGATCCTTCTCACAGTTACTGCTATTGAGCCTGGTTTCACCCAGTCTATATGCGTACTTTTGGTTTTTCTTGCCTAAGTGTAGGACTTTACTTTTCTCTACATTGAATTTCATTTTGTTAGATATGGCCCAGTGTTCTAGTCTGTCAAGATCCATCTTCTTGGGTGTTAGCTGTTCCTGCCAGTTTAGTATCATCTGCAAATTTGGTAAGTTCCCCTTCTATTCCCTCATCTAAATCATTAATGAAGATATTGAAGAGTACTGGGCCTTGTGGCACCCCACTGCTTACTTCCCTTCATGTAGACTTAGACCCATTAAAGACTACTCGTTGAGTACGGTTTGCCAGCCAGTTGTGAGTCCATCTAGTGGTGGTGCTATCTATTCCACTTTTTTCTAGCTTACTAAAAAGTAGGTTGTGGTCTACTTTGTCGAATGCCTTGCTGAAATCTAAATATATTATGTGCACAGTATTTTGCTGGTTTACTAATTTAGTCACTGTGATGAAGAATGAAATAAGATTGGTTTGGCATGATCTGTTCTTAACAAACCCATGATGACTGCTAGTTATTACTTTACTTGTTTCTAGATTTTGGCAGACCTGTTTTTTTTATTATCTCTTCCAGTATCTTCCCAAGTATTGATGTTGATCCAATTTTAAATAAGATTTGAATGAATAAAAATTAAAAGATGCAAAGGTGTTATACTCCAGTTAGTAACTACAGGGGAAAACTTGTTTTATGATAAAAGAGAATATGAAATTGAAACAGGACAGCTTAAAGTATAAATATAATGATTAGATATTGAAACTTAGAAAAAAAATATATAATTAAAAATGCTAAAATAATTATGAGATATGGAATAGAATATAAAGATGAATATGTAACTGAGTTTATGTCTGTATGGAGAAGTGATAACCCGGGATCATGCTGTTCTCAAAGAAAAAAAAGATATTGTATTTGTATTATGTTTTGTGAAAACCCAAATAAAACTTTATTTTTAAAAAAACACAAGGGGGTATCTGAATCCTATGAAACATGGAATAAATTCTATCAGTGGTTACATAGAAGAAGGCAAGGTCAGAACATAAGTAGTTATGATGATCAGAATAATTAGTAAACAATGTATCGAGCAAGATAATTGTAAATGGTGAAGTAACATTTATATATGTATAACAACTGTAATGCCAGAACGGCTGCACTGTGTTGTATTCTTATAATTAAAATAAGAAAATAAATACAAAAAAAAGGAAGAAGACCCAGCCGATCAGCTGGGACTCTGGAGGCAGAGAATAGATGGGGGCGGGGCCAGTCAGAGATGATATTTGCCAGTTCTCCAAACTACTCAAAATTTCCACTACTGGTTCTCCAGAACTGGTCAGAACCTGCTGAATACCACCACTGGCTGGTGCCCTAAGCATGTGCTTAGTCTGCTTAATGGTTAATACACCACTGGCTGTAGTGATGTTAAAAGCAGTATTTTCCCATTGAATCCAGCAACAAGGGACAGACAATCTGTTCTGCTTTGGCACCTGTAACAATATCAGAAACACAAGAGATCAGTGAAGCACTTGATAGGGACATCTTTCTTCCTTTCTAGTTTCTGTGGATGATGACTATGGATTCAAACTATCCTTCTGTAAGGCCTCTGGTCCTATTTTCAACTTTGTGACCCTCTTAATTTTGAAAACCCTTATTTGCTAAATAGTTGTCCCCTGGCTAGACTAAGAGGCTTAAACCCATTTCTCTCTTTTGCTTTATAAATTTCAGTGCCAAACCTAAAAAGTATTTCTTTTAGCATTCATTGCCTTCTTAAGTAGCTACTAAAGATTAATCATTTGAACCTTCAGGGTTGAATGTGTTTACAGCCTACAGAGAAACAATGAAGACCTACTGAATCAGAACCCAGCTGTGGAATACCACAAAGCTCAGTTACCAAGGGGAGGAACTCTGTACGAAGCCATCTGCCTCCACCAGTTGCTTCAACTTTAAGACTACAGCAGGAAACAAATGGGAGACACATATCTTTCAGTAATTGTACTTCATGAAGGAAGCAAGGAGACACCTCTGGGAGAATAAAGATAAAAAGACAATTCAGTCATTCTCACGCAATTGGCTATTTCAAGGAAGGGATATGCAACTCCATAATTTTAATCTAATCCAATTTTATTGCTGCTTTGCAAGTTGGAGCAAATTTATATCCTGACTTTCAATAAAACATTTCAACATAAATTCACTGTTCTTTTTAGATGGTAGCTAGAGACTGTTCTTAATGGCAAAATTGTACAAAGTAGCACAGTTGGGGGTGTGGAGGTCCATTGTTTTATCACCACAAGAAAAACTTAAACCCTCACAACAGTGTGATGCTGTGGCTTCTTCTCCTCTCTATCGCTTGGAATTATCATATGACCAAATACAAGCTGGGTTCATGCATTGTGCTAAGTCAAGTTCTGTTAAATGTTAATTTACCAAAGCAAAAGTTGAAGAACATCTGGATAGGTGCAACATGTTAAGGTATAAAAACTGGTTTTGAGATACAAAGGACCAGATTCATATATGTTAAGCCATAACCGAATTAATTTTTATTCTGCTTTCAAATAAATTGCCTTTGTTTTAGTATTTTTAATATAGTGCTACATGAGCAATGGTTAAAGAAAACTTTTATCAACTCTTAGAAGCAATGTGACCAAACCAAAAAAGAAAAGAAAGACATCATAAATATCAGAAAGATATTAGAGAATGTTGGTTGGTAGCTATTTAAAAGCTTTGCAATGATTTCTGGCTCACAGTAGTGCAGGAAAATCATAGCGTGGGAATGAGCAACACTTAGTCAAGTAGAGTTGAATTTTGTTGTAGAAGAATTATAAATGTGCCCCAGTTCAGTATGAGATCAAATCCATTGAATCAGAATTATTTAATTTAAAATATACTCTATACATTCACTGTATATGAATTCCAATATTATATTAGCTTATACTCTAATATTAGAATATAATGCTATAAGATGGTATCATAAGAGGAAGACAAGCAGTAAGTAAATAGGTGGGATAGGGGAAAATGTGATCCTGAAAGGCTGACATTTGTTCATCCTGAACTTCTACTCAGCCTAAGTAGAGTAATTAATACAATAAAACAAAGGTGAGGAAGCTGAAAAGAAGGATGATTAAGGAGGATGAGCAACAGAACTGGCTGAGGAACAGCAGATGGTGTGAGACAATTTTGCTTCAGAGAATCATCTAAATGATAGATAATCACCCAATTACTACCTTTGTCTGCAAAAAAAAAAAATTCCATTATCCAAGCACTCGTGGAGCAGGAAATTAAATATCCATGGCCTAGCTTTTACTGAAGCAGACAACCTCCTCAGCTGTAAAACCCAACAGATCAAATTCCATGGCATTTACTGTAATAATACACAATCCAACTTGTTTCGTAGTTAGCTAAAATATCATCTGAGTTGAAGCCCTGAAGCCACAGGAAAACTTCCGGAAGGAAGCTTATTTCCTAAGCTCCCATGGAGGCTCATGGCCTAGCTCTTTGAACTAGTTTTTCCCATTTACCAAATCTCATATTATGTAAGCTGATTTGAAATGGTTGACTTCCCTGGAAACTCGTTCACCCTTATTAGATATCCAGAGACTTTGTTCAGAATTCCATAAGGAAATTAAGGCATCAATGTAACTTTGGGATAAGAGCACACATTCCTCTTGGTTTTATTGTGTATAAGTTTGTGACATTATCCTTCTGAGGACATGTGGTATGCCTGTTGGTTTGAGTTGCCTTGATCCTGAAGCAGAATTCTCATGGAGCCTTCTCACTGGGGCCACAACTATCAAGATTTCCATTATACCAGGGGTCTCCACACTTGACAGCTTTAAGACTTGTAGACTTCAACTCCCAGAATTCCTCCTCCAGTCAGGTTAGCTCAGGAATTCTGGGAGTTGAAGTCCACAAGTCTTAAACTTGCCAAGTTTGAAGACCTTTGCATTATACCAAGCCTTCTTTCTGGATATCTCTCCTTATGTCCGAACCTTTTCCTTGAGAAGTATTTTCTGCAATTACATACGTCCAAAACCCCATTGTGATCAAGAATTAAACAGACAACTGGCCAGATTATGTTGCTAGAATGTATGAAGGCTAAAATTGCATTCTTCTAATTGACTATGGTGGATCTTGTTTATATGGTGGAATGGAACAACTTCTGGATCAATGCCTTAAATTATGACACCAGTGTTCAGAACCATCAGCTTTGGTCAAGGGACAGTATTCAATACAAAGCTTCTTAAGATATAGAGCACAGGGATCAAATATGCGGCAACACATTGCTGTCATATGTTGTTTCGTGATTTTTTTTTTCTTTGTGGAGCTGGGGTGGCTGTGGCCTGTGTGTGACACATCCAGCCTGTAGGACACCAGTTTAACACCCCTGGTATAGAGGATTCAGGTGCAAGATGCAAACCAAGCCAAACTGCCATTGTGGTATAGAAGGCCAAGAGTCTTAAGAGGGAAATAGTTGTCTTAGAATGCCTTTCATCCTTCCCAGCATCTTCCATACTCACCACTACAGGGTCACCATCGCTCAGTATGTCCAGCATGGGATGTTCCTGGAGGATCATCTTTTAAAAAAATCATCAATCAAGAATAAGATCCGGATGTTCATGAAAGGTAATCCCCGAGAATTAGGTTTTCTTTAATTATATTACAGTGGAATAAGCAACACCCTAAATTATTACCCATGAAGACTTCCTATTTCTCTCACATTTCTCACAATAGCCATAGAAAACATTCATCATAGTTATTTGCCCTAAAAGCAGATTGCTTGAGAGCAGCAAAGCATTTTATAAGAATTTTTTTTTTTAAAGGCAAGGACTATGTCTGAGTCCTTTGATCCATTTTTTTTTCTCCTTTAAGATAAATTGAAAAGGATGCTTAAAGCTCAAGAGAGCTATTGAGAAGTTCTAAATTGCTTGAGTAGGAAGACTTCTGAGACTGATGATTGATAGGCAGAAACAAGCCTCAAGGGATTTCTGGAGCATAAAATATTTGGTCTATGATTATGGCATTTGGCATTGTACAGCAAGCTTCAACCCATAAGCCTTACAGATGGAAACGTTTGTAAATGTAATTGAAATGATGTATCCCATACATCATGTTGTTGACAATATATATAATTATCCAAACCAGTGCAGAATGATCCAGGCTGATAAAAATAGACCCTAAAAAATGGGAAAATGTGAGCCATCTGGTAGACTGATTTTTACGCCATGGGAAGTCCTAAAATGTTTGCTAATAGCAAACCAGCACCATGTGTTCCCAGCCACAGTAAATAGAATGCAGTTTGAACAATGCCTCTCTCCTGTGAAATGATATACGTAATGTTACTCTGCCACTCTTCTTTTCCACTGTTTCCTAGAAACTTTACTCCAATCCCTCTCATGTAAATTTCAATATATTCCCCCAATGTGTCGTCTTTAAGAGGAGTGAACATTCAGTACAAGCAGTCCCTGAGCTGTTTCACTAATCTATGCTTTATCCTTCTATGATGGTATTCATCATTTCCAGCATTCAAAATTCTTCTTAGGAAGTGTGTGTAAGGTTGTGATTGGCATCTACGATCTGACTCACAGGTGTAAAACAAAGTCAACCTCTAAGACAGGGGTCCCCAACCACTGGGCCGCGGACCGGTCCCGGTCCGTGGAACATTTCCTACCGGGCCACCGGTTTGCTGGGTGCCGCCATCTTGTTTGATGAGAAAGTGCTTCTGAATGAGCTTTTCCGGTTGGAAAGCGGCATTTGGGTCCTGAAGGAATCCTCGCGCCTTAGTTTGATCGAAGGTGGGGGCTTCGAACGAAACTAAGGCACGAGGATTCTTTCAGCACCCAAGGCAAGGCGAGCTGAGTGACCATCCCAAAACCATCCTGAAGTGAAGCTCATCGACAAAGGTACAAAGGAGGAGTTGAAGGTGGCAGGGAGAAGCGGGGGACGGCTGGCTGGCTGGTCGCTTGGTTCGCCTTGCCTTGTCATGCGTGCTGATGCCGGTACCGGGCCACGGATCATTTTGTGATGCCGGTACCGGGCCGTGGCACAAAAAAGGTTGGGGGCCACTGCTCTAAGAGACAGCACATCCTACGTTGGAAAATGGAGAGGCTGGTAGTCTCAAAGGGTCCTTGGTGTCCTAAAACTTTGGGACTAGTTCTCATAATAGTCCAAAACTATCCTAAAGATTATGGATTGCAAGAAAGATTGGAACTGAATTTCATCCAGCAGTTTCCTTGTTTCTTTGTTTCTTGAATGTCTTTTTGATTGTGATCAGTGTGTTTGTTTTTGCATTTTGAGCATTAGATAGATAGATAGATAGATAGATAGATAGATAGATAGATAGATAGATAGATAGATAGATAGATTGAATACTTTATTGGCCAAGTGTGATTGGACACACAAGGAATTTGTCTTGGTGTAAATATAAATACTGAGTTAAGTCTGTACACTTGCCATGTGAACAGGCATATCCCACTGACAAATGGAAAAGCTAACGTGAAAATTTTACTAATGAAATTAAATCAATTTTGGATGGACTTGGGCTTCTGAAATCCAATCATCAGCAACCTCCCCAATGAGGTCTGTTGAACTTTCTATCTGATTGGTATTACTGTTGACAATTGGTATTTTTTTACAAATGCTGGAAGAATTATAATGGTTGTGTGCATGAATACCGCCCAAAAATCACAGTCAGGTTTTCACTGTATATATGGCACAAATGATAGATCTACTTTTACTTTCTGTGAGGTTTTTTTTTCCTGATTGTGGCTTGTTGCTTAGTATTCTGGACAGAGCAGCACTGAGCACTAGAGGCAACTGCCCCAAGGTCATGTTTCAAGTAGTATGATATGCAGTGCAAGATGTTGCTCAAGTGGTCTGCCTACCTCAAGTTATTATTTCTCTCCCAGATCTCAATGATATTATGTGCCGGTTTCTGATTCCTTGGATGTTCGGGTATTGCTGGCCTTGAATAGTAATGCATTTAGGGTGAATGGCATATGAAATCAACTATCAGAAAGCATAATTGTTCCATATAATTAGAAATTGCTGGATTATGCTACAGGGTCAATGTTTTCACTATTTGATTCATTTACTTATCTTTATTGCTAGAATTTGCCTCGAAGGCCACCTTCAATTATGTAGCCAAAAGAAGAGAGAAGTTTAAACACCAAGGACAGAAGAAGTGTTGTTATGGTTAGCCAGCAGCAGGTGCGGATTGCTGAGAAAAGCAAGAACTCAGATGAGTGGCCAGGACCATTAGGGAGTGGACTGCTGCCTTCAGAGATTGAGGGGGATGGCAGCAGCAATGAGGAGGTTCCCGAGGAGCCTGTACCAAGTGCTTGTGCACACAGGGCTGCTCATAGGAAAGAGTAGCTGCAGCAGCATGGAAGACTTGGGAGTAAGGCTGCAAGCTAATGGCCCCTCCTACAAGAAGATAAAAGGCAGCCCCATGGACATTACAGTATCTTTAAGTTGGTATTTGAAGACTCTTGTGTTGTAGAATATTTCTTATCTGTTATTCTTGGCAGCCTTGCACAGTTTTGGCGAGGCTTGTGTTTATCAAAGTTAATTAGTTTGTAGCAGCCTTTTAGCCAGGGATCCGTAAGAATCATTAAAAGGTTTCTGTTCCCTTCGGTTCGTGTTTGTTTTATTGGAAAAGGGTTTGGGTCAGAACAAGTATGCACGTATATGTAAAGATTCAATGGAAGATCCTCCAAAATAAATGAGCTTACTAGAGCCACAGAACACCGGACTATTAAGAAGGGGAAGACTCCCAAATCCCGCTTTCATTAATTCTGTGAATAATCTGCAGCTGAGTTCAGGATGATAGGCACAATGGGCACGAAGTGGGCTTTGATCTCCAAGACCTATTGGCTGAGATTTAATGGCTTATTTGGAGTTGATCTGGCCTGTCAATATGCTTAGGCCTTCATAGCACTCCTTGCTTCCCCTGCTTCTGGGCGATGCCTAGAACAAGTATATGTCTTCTACTTGCCCCTCTTAACAACAACAAATGTTCTATCTGTAGAGAAATTGACTGCACATCACCTTCATGGTGGTATCTAGAAGGGCAAAGCTAAACACAACAATAATAATGAACAACAATAATAAATTCCCATTCAAGTTTCTATTTGAAGAAAACCACAGCTGTGTTTTTTCCAAGTGGCAGATGTTCCTATTTTATCTGCCACATATTTTTTAATATCAATTGGAAAAAAAAAAAGAGATACATGGATGGACTGGTGACAGCAAACCACAAAATTGGACTCTGGAGAATAAAACTGAAATAATCGTATTTATGGAGTATAATAAATGGAGTAATTCATGTTTATGGAGCATAACATTATTAAATCTTTGCTTCCTTCTAGCAAGATTTGCTTCAAGACTGCTAGCCATGCTCTGCTGTAGCATCCCTTTGCGTTAGGAGCCTATTTGGACCACTTGGGTAAATGGTAAGGAACAGAAGAAGAGAGGAACACAGTCTTCATACACTGGCCTTATATCTGTTTCACATACCCAGTGATTGTTGATCTTAATCTCTTTTTGCTTATGATTCAAAAGGAAACTTATTGTTTCTCTCTCTTGTGTGTTTCTCTCTCTCTTGTGTGTTTCTCTCTCTCTTGTGTGTTTCTCTCTCTCTTTCTTGTGTGCTCTTCTCTCTCTTGTTTGTTTCTCTGTTCAAGAGATGCCTTAGGGAGAACTGAAGCTTTCCCATTCTTTGCCTTTTTAAATCAACCCTATTTTTACTTCAAATGTCTGCTGGCTTCCATTCATACCTGGGCTACTCTGAGAGGGACAGCAAATAAATTTGATAGATCAATAAAATACCCTGCATCAAAGACAATCCAGTATGAGGAATAGTATTGTATTAAAACTGCTTTTAATTTATATTTAATATATTGTTAATAATATGGATAGTGTACATCTCATACTATGAACATTGTTTTGTTTTTAATGGGACCATCTGCTATTTAATTAATTGGCATTCTTTTAGCATCTGCATCTGTTCAACAATATAATTCTCAATAAGGGTTCCCACAGTCAAGCTTACCAAATCCTATGACTGCATAATAAAAACTGGCTATAATAAAGGATAAGGTAAAGGTAAAGGTTCCCCTCCCACATACGTGCTAGTCTCTAGCGGGCGGTGCTCATCTCCATTACAAAGCTGAAGAGCCAGCGCTGTCTGAAGATGTCTCTGTAGTCATGTGGCTGGCATGACTAAATGTTAAAGGCGCACAGAATGCTGTTACCTTCCCACCAAAGTGGTCCCTATTTTTCTACTTGCATTTTTACATGCTTTCTAACTGCTAGGTTGGCAGAAGCTGTGACAAGTAACAGGAGCTCACTCTGTTACATGGCACTAGGGATTCGAACCGTTGACATTCCACCCTTTCTGACTGACAAACTCAGCGTCTTAGCCACTAAGCCGCTGCATCCCTCCTAACAAAGGATATTGACTGATAGAGGAAGGTCCAGATATTTTAAGCTATTTTGGGGTTATACAACTTCACTGTCATTTTTCCTAAAATGAAATTAATGTTAGTTAATCCTGACTGTCTTGATCGATTCAAGGTTGACTCAGCTTTCCATCCTTCCGAGGTCAGTAAAATGAGGACCCAGATTGTTGGGGGCCATATGCTGACTTTATAAAACTGCTTAAATTAAAGCAATACGAAGTATTATATAAGTCTAAGTGCTCTTGCTAATTATTTTTTCATGAGAAGGCATGATTCATACTCTTGGCTCAAGAACAGGGGTGGGCAAACTTTTTGGCTCGGGGGCCTCATTGACTTTTAAAATTTGACAGACGGGCCGGGTCAGCACAAAATACGATACATATAAAAAACTGCAAAATCTCTGCAAAATCAAGTCACTGTGCCTAATGCGTCACCTGGTGTCGAAATGCCTGTCATTACAAGTCAAAATCAAATGAATGCAATCATTCAATCATTCAGATCAAACCTTAATTCTGTACCAATCTTTGGCGGGCCGGATTAAAAAGACCAACGGGCCGGATGTGGCCCCCGGACCGTAGTTTGCCCACCCCTGCTCAAGAACATGCATACTGGTTATTTGCAAATGATTGTCTTGAATTTATTTTTACAGGTGTGTGCATGTGGTTTGAAAGCTGACTCTGCTTTTCTAGTTCATTGCTGCAATGGATGACTAATTATTTCATCTTTATTTTCAAGATATAATATTCTAAACAGACTAACAAAACATTTTCATTGACTCTGAAGCCTCTGCACTTATTGTATTTTAAATGGGACACAATTGTCCACGGTAAGGAAAATCAATTCTTAGATGAATGGAATTGATTACATCAACTTGATCTATAAAGATAGAAGGCCAAAGTTTGTTACCTCATCCCATAGATTTGCAATGGGTAATGCTTTTTTTTTTTCTTTTTGGTGCCTGGCATTTCCTCTTGATTTATGGGAAATGTTTCTCTTTCTGTTTAACCGTTTTACTGCTTTATTGCCGTTTGTGTGTTTGTGTATTGTGTCAGCTCAACCAATTTAGTTTGTAAAACACAAGTTTTAGAATTATCATGTCTAGGTATAATTTGTTTAGGGAACTGTGCTAAACAAGCCATGATGTAGCCTATAAAACATAGCCGTTGTCTTTTATTGTTAATATGCCAATGTATGCACTTATAGTTGATTATTGTTTGGTGCTCATATACATGGGGATCAGTAGACATTTGCAAGGCCAAGACAATGAAGCTGAATAGGGCAGATTAACAACTAAAATGAATTAATTGAAAAATATTTAAAATTAACCACTTACATTAATAAAATACAGTTGTGTTGTTCAGTTCCCATTCACATTAGTTTGTCACATTAGTCACAGGTCATATTGGGGATCTGGGAATCTCGTCCAAGCTTGAACATTGGCAATTTGAGATTTCTATGTCAGGGAAAGAGAGACAGAAACTGAGGTTCACTATGTCAAAAGGACATCAGATGTTACAGGTTGGGAAAGACTGACCCACAGTTGAAAGGGAAATCGTGACATTGTTGGATATCTTAGCCTGTCCATTCTTTCAAATGCTGTCCATGTTTTCAAGACAGAACAGGTGAGAAGTTCAGTTTTATGCCTCAATATATTGGCAGTTCACAGACCCTGCCAGAATGCAGTACAGAAAATATCATACATTGGACAAACAGTATACAAGTGGGCCTTATAACACTGGCATTTTCCAACATAAGAACTACAGGTAGTCCTCAATCTACGACCACAACTGAGCCCAGAATTTTATGTTGGTAAGTAAGAAATTTGTTATGTGAGTTTTGCCACATTTTACAACTTTTCTTGCCCTGTCTGTTAGTAATATGGTTGTTAAACGAATCTGGTTTCCCCATTGACTTGTCAGAAGGTCGCAAAAATTGATCGCATAACCCTGAGACACTGCAACTGTCATAAATATGAATCAGCTGTCAAGCATCCAAATGTAAATCACGTGACCATTGAGGATGCTGCAATGGTCATAAGTGTGGAAAAAACACTTTTTTAGTGCTGTTGAAACTTCAAGTGGTCACTATATGAACTGTTGTAAGTCAAGGACTATCTATACACGAAGGGAACCAGATCAACATTTTACACTTGTGAATGAAAATAATATATCAGCAGGTTGCAGCCCCTGGCTACCCTTGGCTGACCTCAAAAAAATAAGCAAGGCTGGGCTTGGTTAGTACTTACCGTGTTTCTCCTAAAATAAGGGCCGTATTTCTTTTTTGAGCCCCGAAAAAATGTCTGGGCCATCTTTTCAGGGGGGATTTAATTCCCCCCCATGTGCACCCCCACCTAGAGCACCCTGCAGGCAGCCATGCCTCACCACGCAGCCGCTTCAGAAGCGGCCTCGTGGCGAGGCGTGGCTGCCTGTGGGGCGCTTCTATTGGCCGATAGAGGCGAGTCTGCCCGCACGGTGCTCTAGCCCAAGGCTACCTGTGGGGCACTCCTAAAGGCAAGTTTCCCCCCCGCCCTTCTCCCCATTTCTCTTTGCCTCATGAAGTTCAAGCGATGTGAGAAATGGTGGGGAACACATGGTTTAAATAGGCCCAAATTTTGGGGGTGGGGCTTAATTTCACCTCATGAATATAAAGCAGTGCTGGGCCTTCCTATTGGCGGGTGGCTTATTGTTGGAGAAACACAGTTAGATGACTTGGTCAGGAAATCCCAGCTCTGTAAACTAGACTGACAAGTTGTGGGGGAACCATCCTGGAAGTCATCAATGGCAAACCACAGCTATTTTATTGAAAAGAAAACAATGTGGACGTATCTATGAAGTTGGCAAGCTTGACTTGAAGGAGGCTTGACTTAAAACTGAACAGTGATTTGCTTGTAGCCATTTTACAAAAAAAAATCCATTTAAGTATGATTTATCAACTCAAGAAGATGAGGAGGGCGATAACTCTTGGAAAGAAATCATCTTACTTAAGATTCTGTTAATATCTTCTTTTCTTGGGGTGCAAATTGGACACTAAGCATTCAGTGATGTAAAAGAATATTTAAATTTGAACCATGGCTTTGAAAAGCATGACTTCTTTCATTTCTCATTAATATGACTTTTCATTTCATATTTTAATGATCTTGTTATTTGTACAGCCTCAGAGAAAAGAGACCCAATGATTAAAATGTGAAAGGGAAAAGTCTTTGTCAGAAGAACAGGCAACCTGCCGTGAGAATGCTAATCGAGACAGAAGAAACTTGAGGAAAGGAACTCTTGGGGGGGTCATGTTTTTCAAAGAGACAATGTGGATTTCAAGGAAACATATGGTCCTAGTCTGCTATCTCTCACAGGGACAAAACCTAGGTAAATACCACACTCCTGATAAACGTCAACATTATCAGCTGCTACCACACTCCTGATAAACGTCAACATTATCATCAACATTATCAGCTGTGAAAATAGGAAACCACAAAGGAGGAATGAGGAAACTTAACTAAAAAGAACATACAGGCATCTTAATAATTAAACATAAGGTTAATTTGTAAAGCCAGAAGTCCAGATCCATTCATTAAAACATTACAAATGATATGGGCATTAAATTATAACTTTCAACATTTGCAAGCAGCCATTCCACATCTTCATATTTTTGTCCCTAGGTTATTATCATTATTATTTAAAAATATGGATATATGCCCAGTGTAATCACAGTTTTGTTTCTGATTGTATTTCAGAAAAGAATGGTTTAAAATGTGCATTCAGAGTCTTCCTTTCTAAAGCTAGCTTTCTTAAAATAAATCATTTATTTGCACATTTCAACTTCTTTTTTTTAATGTGAATATGACAGATGCTCCATTCATTAACAGAAAGTCAGCCAGGGAACTGAAGAATAATAAAAATAATTATGTAGCTATTTCAAAAGTAAGGGCTGGTGAAGTAGGTGCTCAACATGCCAAAGATCCTGAGCTCAATCCAGGCATTCTCAGGGAAGGCTAGAAATGCTTTTGATTAAACCTGAAGAACTTCTGCAAATCAATGTTAAAAGTAGGACAACTACAGGCAGATTTTTATGGAAAATGATACCATAATACATCCGTATCATATTTTTGTCTTCTCCATATCATATTTTTCTTGTTTAATTAAAACTGTGCTTCTGCCTCTTTTAAAAGGGCAGAGCAGGATAAATCTGGAACTGAAGAACAACATTCTAGTCAACTAAAATTCAGTCATTTAGTGTTGAGTTTAGATTACTGTTGAGTTGTGTTGGGTTGAGTTTAGTTCGGTTCAGTTGAATTCCATGATGCACTTGAGTCAGTCTTGACTTCTGGTAACTGCCTTGGAGAAGTCTCTGCAGTTTTTTTGTTAATATATCAGAAGCAATTTGCTCTTGCCTCCTTTCTAGGGCAGAGAAGGTATGACTGGCCCGAAATCACCCAACTGACTCTGTGTTCAAGGCAGGTTGAGGTAGAAGTGCTGGGCAGAAATTTTAGACATTTTTTCCACAGAACTCACTTTTGGATTTTGGGACCACTCCCCGTCAAGCCTACCAACCTCACAGTTATGGCCATGATGGTAAAATGAAGGTGAGATTGCCTTGAATTTTCAGAAAGAAGACAAGATATAAATGCAGTGAGTGAAAAAAATATAAATTAACCCAGTTTTTTAATGCAGTTTTTAAAATAAATAAATAGCAATAGCACTTAGACTTATATACTGCTTCACAGTGCTTTACAGCTTCTATGAACAGTTTAAGAGTCGCATATTGCCTCCAACAAGCTGGGTCCTCATTTTATTGACCTCAGAAGGATGGTGTTGTGGTTCTCCGGCAGCAGGTGCAGATGGCTGAGGTCTCGGAGAGTGAGCACTTGGATGAGAGGCCTGTGTGTGGTGCAGGGATGGGGCCAGGACTATCAGAGAGTGAAGCTCTGCCTTTGTAGCCTGTGGAGGCTGGTAGCAGTGATGCAGAGGACCCTGAGGAGCCTACTCAAAGGAAAGAGCAGTTGCAGCAGCACAGGTGACTCAGGAGTAAGGCTGCAAGGTGATGGCCCCTCTCTTAAGGGATAAAAGCCAGCCCTCAGAGATGGGATTATTTGCAGGAAGCAAAGAAGTTCTTGTACTTCAAGTCTTGTGAAAGTTCGGACTATCCTGGTTTGTGTTTGGAGACTTTTGGTTTTGATTATTTCCTTGCAATTTAATCTAGTGTTCTTGGCAGCCTTGCACAACCTTGGCAAGGCTTGTTCTTATCTGGGACAATTAGTTTTTATTAGTGTTTTACTGTGAATGAACAGAATTCACAGAGAAGCATTAAAAAGGGGTTGCTTTTATCTCTGTTTGATGTTTGTTTGCTTTGAACAAGGCTTGGGTCAGAACAGATGGAAGACTGAATCAACCTGGAGCCAGTCAGGATCCAACTGTTGGCAGTTGGCAGTTAGCAGAGTTAGCCTGCAATACTGCATTCTAAACACTGTGTCACCAGGGCTCAGGAATACATATAAATAAATACCTTTTTAAAGATCTAGTGGCTCTTGCTATGTCTGTTGTCCAGGTGGCACCACTGTCAGATAAAACAGGAAACTTCATTTTAAACATTGATTTAAGCACCTAAGTGATAGCCTATAGCAGAGGTATGAAACTCAAGGCCCAGGGGATACTTAGATCTGGCCCATGGGGCCACCCTGGAAACAGTGAAGGCCTGTGGTACTTCTGCCATCAAAAATGAAGCTTGGGGGGAGCACATGTGACCCTCTTGAGTTCCATTTTTACTGGCAGAGGGTTGCAGAAATCCGTAGCAGCTGAAAATGGAGCTTGAGAGCCCATTTCCACGGGTGCTCCCAACACAAGTGATGTTGAGCTGGCCGTGCCCACCCCATCCCCCAGAGGTCAAATATAACCCTGATGCAGCCCTCAATGAAATTGAGTTTGACACCCCTGCCTACAGCCATTTTTCTGGTTTCTTCTTCCTGCTTTTATATCTTGGAGTGAGCGCAAGGTAACTTCGGGATGCTTTACACAATGCCACAAAGACATTGTCCTTTCTCAGCAACTGAAAGCAGAGTATTGCTGACCCAACCAAATGCATTTCTCCCTTATAGCTTCAGCCATCACTAGACAAACACAGCTGGAGGACAGCAAGTCCCAACTCTGATGCTCTGAGGAGATCCTGAAAGGCTTCTTATCTCTGTCAGAAAGATTCTGATAGAAAATGGTAGACAGAGAAATAGTGATAGGGATCTTGCATTAAGGAAAAATCAAACTTGGAGCAAGTCGCTGGAAAGTTATTTATAGGTTGATAGCAATATCAGATAACACAGCATATAAGGTAAAGCCAGATATGCACCACTGGATACAAGAACAAGACCTGCCCCACCATCAGAAAAAGCTATTGTCTCAGGCAGCTGATCTGAAGCATTGCAAAAAGTTTGCCAATGGTTATTATATATTTTCAGTGACAAAGAAAGGGGCAAGCATTTGCAGAGTTTTCTCATTCAGAAGACACAGTCAAACCATTTATTTGTATTCTTCATTTATTTCTTAATATTTTCTAAAATAGAGTTTGCCTTTTTCACAGCTATTGCACATTGAACCAACAAGTTCATTGTTACAACACCTACTATCATCCCAAGACTTTTTTCCTGGTTGGTTACTACGAGTTCAAACCTCATATGAATGTGAAGTGGGTTTTGTTTTATTTTTATTTTTTTATCACAATATGCATTGATTGACATTTATGTAAATCTACTGTTTCGATTGTCATGTTTAGAAAGATCTTCTAGAGATCTCTTACCTGTCAGTCACTTGTGGCTTTTACCATCTGGAAAAGTTTAGCAGGTTTAGTAAGTTTAGCAAATGTATCCATTCCACTGCTTTTCAAAGTCAAAATCATTTACTAACAAGTTAACAAGCACTCAACACAGACTTTTGAAAGAATCCGGTTTTAACTCTTCTACATTAAGAAAATTTCCCTTTCGTTTCTACTTTTTTGACAAGATAACAGTCTATAAAAAATAGGTCCTCTTATCCCATGATCCTCAGTTTATTCAAGAGCCTGCCCTGAGGAGTCATGTCAAGGGTTTTGCTCCCAAATCTTCTCTGGGTACCTTTTAAAAATTGATGTTGGCAATGAGCATAATTTGAAGAACAAATGACCTATTTTGATTTCAGGGTCAGCAATTTCATATTTTTATTCTTTAAGAACTCTTTAGTGGATGCCATCAGGACCTTGAAATTTGTTTCAGGATAATCCCACAAGATGTCTTAAATATATTGTCTTGTTACCTCAGCTGGCTTTAGTTCCATTTGCGTATATGTGCTTCCCAAAAAAATGTGTCTCTTTTAGTGGTTCCAACTTTTTCCCTGAGAAAGTTAATGCCAACTCAGGTGTATCTGCTATAGGTTTGGTACTAAATGTAGGAACAGACTTCTTTCAGTTTTTGGACAGTTTCTGAACACACAGTCCCTGGGTTAAGCATAAGAGTTCCTACTCTCTCATTAATCTGAAATTGTATGAAAGTCAGAGCTCATATTTATGAACGGGGCTAAAAGCGTCACACAGTGTTGCCTTTCTTGAGCCACTGAACTAGAGGTGGTATTCAGCAGGTTCTGACCAGTTCTGGAGAACCGGTAGTGGAAATTTTGAGTAGTTCAGAGAACTAGCTAATACCACCTCTGACTGGAGATTTTATCCTTCCCCTGCCATGCCCACCAAGCCACACCCACAGAACTAGTAGTTAAAAAAAAAATTGAATCCCACCACTGGCTTATTTTCCCTAAATCAAAGCTACCTAGAGTCACTTCCAATGAGAGGAGCAGCATGCAAGTTTAACAAACAAATAAACAAACATTCTTAATCCTTATCCTTGGTATCCTTTGCATCTAGTTAACTAATTACTTCAGGAATTGATTCTCTCCATACCGCCCTTAATAATATCCCCTACATCTATCTACTTATGTGCAATTTCAACGATACCAACTTTCCCATCTTGGCTCACTGCAACATCTGACATTAGCTCAGACATGGCTGGCCATCATGTCCTTTTTCATTTACTGCTGATTTAATCAGCAGTAAATCACACAGGGTTTTGTTTTGTTTTAACTTTTACCTATCTGTAGACTGACTCCATTTTAGTTCAAATGGAACCCATTTCTCTCGTACAGATTTGGCTTGCCATCCCTTGTGCCCAATAAATGTAACCTGGTTTAGCTACTACAGATTGATCATAGAATAAGGGTTAGTTGAATAAGCAATGGTTTGGTATTGTACGTGTTTCATAGGTGGAGAAAAATGGAGATCCAGTCATGATCAGCCTTGAGTAAACTGATTACAGTGTTCATTGGAAAAGGTGAAGATAGAGCTTGCTAAATTTTGACTGACTGAATGTTGAAAACAGATCAAATGCAGTAACACTACCCCTGGTTATGAATAACCCCCTAATACTTTTTTTTTATTTTTTTGCATTTTACTGCCACTGCAACTAAAGCTATGTTTGAAAAGTAATGACAGGAAAAGTCACTCCAACCAAGAAATGGCTAGTAAGGACTTCATTAAAGCTGTGGTATGAGGCTATGCAGTATTTTCAAGGGAAGCAACCCATGTGTTGAAAAAAATGAGGACGATATCTTTGTTTAGCTTTGCCCAAATATTAACAAAGCAAGCTTTAGTTCTGAAGAAAATACAGAGGAAAGGAAATTTTTAAAAACACACAAATCATTGAAAAGTAAAAAAAAAAAGTCTTAGGCATCGAAAGGAAGAATACCAGGAATAAAACATTTGTCACACATGGGAAGCTCAAAGAAAGGGTAAGTTGGCATAATTCACTGTCATGAGCAGAACAAAGTAAAGTTGTTACATGTCTATTGAAAGGTAATATTTGAAATACTTTACAAAATATAATTGTAAAGAAAAGAAAATTGTCAGGCAAGGTGTAAAAAGGGGCCTTGAAAAACAAGCAGTAAAAAAAAAACAAATAAAAGTACATAATGCCACGAAAGTAAGCTGTGGAAGTAACTGTATAGCAGCAATTTTTAAAAAGGGAAAAACACTGGAAGACTCATGAGTGACATCAAGAGCTTGTATGGAATCTTAAGTATTCACTCTAGGGATGGAAATCAGAGAACCTTAGGGAGAAAAACGAGGTTGGGTTATTGAGGAAGAAAGATTGTAGCAAAGTAAGTGGCAGAAAAGCAGGGATTGTCCAAATCATTTTGTCAACGTGGATACAGCAGACTCTCATTTCAAGATACATCCCTCCAGAGCAAGTCTAGAAACTAAGGCAAACAGCCTGAATGGATGGGAGAGCACTCCTTCTCTTCCCTGACAGCAAAAGATATAATGAAAAGGTTTTCAAAAAGAATTATTTGCAGTCTAATTTTGATATCTGACATCAGCTGCCTAAGCCAACCTTTTCATTCTGCCACAGAATGTGTGCAACACAGATTTTTTTTTTTGTTTCTAATTATTGCCCAGTCCCTTAGCTATGTTTTTTTTCCTCCTATTTTCTGACATTGTTTTCTTTATTTTCTCACACAGTTACATCCCTACAGAGGTCAAAGAAGACAAGACACTACAATGGTTTGAATAAACTTCAGTCATTTTTTTTTACATCATGACATCAACCCTTGTGGTCTCCTCCATGAGGATTTAGAATTGGAATGTTAGTCTTAGGATCTGGGGAACTATCAACCACTCAACTACTACTAACAATCATCTGGAGTGGGTGCAGTTCAGTTAACAGGCTGTGTTGCCAATCCCAAACAAAACCATTTCATTAAACTATTCACACTAACCAAGTGCTCCACTACCAAAGTAACAACCCAGCCTTCTGTAAGAGAAATTGTATTAGAATATTATTTAGACATGCACAATCACACTGCAGCAAGCCTGAATATCAGGAAAAAAAAAAACCTAGCAGATCACCTGTACAACATCTTCCAACAAAACGGATGGCCACATAACTTTAACAAAAAGTGCCTGACTGCTCAACCCAATATAGTACAACCACACAAGGGGTTAAAAAGATGAACACTGCCATACACAAAAATATCTCAGAAACCTGACTATTATAATCACCTAAGCACACAAACCAACTAAAGTCCTCCAAAACACCCTAAGTAAACCAAAAAAACCAGTAGCCCCAGAAGAAATAAAATGAGAGTTATCTATAACATATAGGTGTAAGGTATGCAACAGGCAGAAGACGAGCATGAACACCAACTAGCATTCCAAAGACATGATGAAAATTCCTTAATTTCACAACACATGGACAGACTTAACCAAGTAGGAAACTATGAACATCCTAGATCAAGCCAAGTCCAAAAACACCAGAGAATTCCTAAAAGCCTGGTAGTCTGACAAATGGGCCATCTACAGGCACAGAGAGATAAACACCATCTACATACCATTCAAAGGGGACAATAAAAAAGCCAAAAAGGAAACAAAATGATCAAAACATCTCCTCACCAGCAATCAACCCACAGAGGGGCAAAGATTAACACCAAGATTAACAGCCATCAAGAAGTGAACAATCAAGGAATCTCCAGTTCAGACAAAACAAGGTAACATTAAACAATAGCCTTTTCATGGAGCCACCAAGACCACTCCCACCAACACTGACAGGACAAGCCAATAGTATATAAAATGAGAAAAAACTCCACTCTTTTAATGCTGATGATGTCACCTAGTTTGGGTAGTGAAACAACCAAGCTCAGAGAGCACTAAGGACCTTACAAAACCATTTCACTACATGAAAAGTTATAGGCTTGGTCCACACATTTTACACAGAGGCAATCTGCATAATCAAGACTTAATATACCACATTGGATAGGTTCATGCAATCAGATGAGCTATAACTCATGGGTTGCTAACAACAGAAAGTGGATTCACACAACAAGCAATGCCAGAACTAAACAAATGATGTTATTAGCTTGTTTTGTGAAGTATACATTGAATCTGCCATCATTCTGATTCTTTCTTCAAGAATCAGATCAGGGCGAATAGGTTATACATCTACTGATGTTTTGGGGTAGTCTGGAACAACATATTCACTGTTAAGGGATGAATCCTTTCATACTAAGCAAAATAGTATTTTATGAGGTATCTTTCATTAAAGCAGAGAACACAATAAAAACAGGATGGAGATAATTCATATCTTTCAGTGCAGGAGAACTCCTTAATTAACATTTAAATGGAATCACTTAATGGTGAACCTGTAAAACATTTCCTATAGTGGCACAATATTTCTATGATTTACTTGTGAACACATAAATCTATTTTTTATTAAAATTACACAGCATTGGCTTCATACACGATACCATAAAGTAGTCTGTTTGATTGGGATTAGCTTGCTGTGCTAACCCAACCAATCATTCAGTTCATGAAATGCAATCCAACACTTAGAAGAAAATTCAGATCTAAAATACATCCATAGAAATAAGTACATGGAAATAAGTCTCTCCCACTCTATGGCACGGTGCTCATCTCTGTTTCTTGGCTGAGGGAGCCAGCCTTGTCCGAAGACATTTCCGTGGTCATGTGACCAGCATAGCCATACGCCAAAGAAGCACAGAACACTGTTATATTCCCACTGAAGTGGTTCCTATTATTCTACTCACATTTGCATGTTTATAAAAGAATAAAAGTCATTTGTAATTTAAGCCTCTCATCCAGAACATGTTCTGACCTATGCCCTTTTTCAACAAATCAAACACATTTCAAAAGGAACAGAAACCTTGTAATGCTTTTACAAATAATTAGCTGTGATAAGCACAAGACTTCCCAAACTATGCAAGACTTGCCAAAAGATAACAGACAAGAAATTTGCAATATAAGAATCTTCAAATACAAACTCAGGATACTGGAATGTCCACGATACTGGAGTTTCAAAATATCTTTGCCTTCTGCAAAGTACATTCGTTTCACAGCTGGCTTTTATCTTCTTGAAGGAGGGGCCATTATCTTGCAGCCTTACTCCCAAATTGCTGTTGTAGCTTCTCTTACCTATGAGCAATCTTGCGCACACGCGCATTTGGCACAGGCTCCTCAGGAACCTCCTCATCACTGCTACCAGCCCCCACAATCTCTGAAGGCAGCAGACCACTCCCTAATGGTCCTGTTATTCAGATATCACATGATTTGTCAAATATACCAGCAGTAGCTTGCCTCACCCAACACAGTAAGCCATGAACCACAATGACTTACAACATATTAAGCAAAAGTTAAACAGATTACAAAAAGGATTTGTGAAAGAGAACAGACTGATTTCATATATCCACATATTAGCTAAGGCTTAGTGCTATTTGTTTTGCCCTATGGTCAATTAGGCAAAGTCACATATAAACTATAGCCCATGGTTTGACATACAGAAACAATGGTGGTTGGGACAATGTATGTACAGAATCATAGGGGCAAACAATTATTCAGTAATCACCTACCTATAATTAATTACATGTAAAAAAGGGAAGGGCAGTCTGCAATGTGAAGTGTTTTATTTAAGGATACAGAGGTCTAGAAAAGACCTTAAAATGCTTTGTCCATTCTGAACAGGCTAGAGGTACAGTGGCAATTTTTTTCTTCTATTTTGCTTTTCACAAATAGAGAAGGTAAAAGCTTGGCAGGATAGTGATCTAGTAAGATCACCAGGGTGTTCTATAAAAAGTGAACGAAGCTGCAAGTGTGGAAGCTATCTTACTATTGCCATTAGAACTCTCCACAATTAAAAATGATTTAGCTGCATTTTAGATTTTTGAAGGAAGCAGATATATGCATGATTCTTTTTAAGAAAATAAAATTTTCAAAAAAACTTCTGTTGTAGAGTGGCGGAAAGATACAAGGCAGACACAGAGCTAACAGCAAAAGGCTTTGTTCTGAGAATAAAGGGTTGCCACGGCTGCTGGGGCTAACAGGCAGCTCAGCTGGAGGCAACAGCTGATGCCGTTTGACAGCTCCTTTTATAGCTGGCTGTCAAACGGCATGAACCAATGGGAGCGGTCGGTGCTCCCGCCAGAAACGTGGACCAGATAAGGAACTTTCGTCAGTGAATACAACAACTTCTGTGAAAGTAAATCAAAACTCAATAAACAATTGTGGTGAATGTTTCATTGCCAAAATGTACAAAATTAAACAGAGGAAGAGCACGTTAAAGCAGGGGTCCCCAACCTCTGGGACACGGCCAGGAGCTCTTTGCAGCCAGGCTGTGGAAACGCTGGGTGAGCGCATGCACACATATCCCCACTTCTGTGAGCAGCAGGAATGTTTGTGCACGCACTCTCCATTTGTGTGAACAGCGGAGGTACGTGCATGCCGCTCACACAAATGGAGCTGCACCCGCCTGTGGGCTTGCCAACCATTCACATGGAACCATCCCCTCTCCCCCCCCACAGGTCTGCAAAGCCAGAAAGTTTGGGGAACTCTGGGTTAAAGAACATATGATGAAGGAAGCTAAGAATTTCGGTTAGAATGTATAGATGAAAATACTGCATCAAGTTTAAAGAGTTGAAATTTACATTGCAGTATGATCTCAAAGAGAATTGTTATAAAATGGTGTATTGTGGGTACATGATGCCCGAGAAGTTATCTAGAACCGTGATGGCGAACCTATGGCATGCGTGCAGGAAGTGGCACGCAGAGCCACTTCTGCCGGCATGCAAGAGGTCATCCAGAAGAGTCCCACTGCGCATGCGCCCCCCCGCCAACCAGCTGATTGCCGGGTATCTGCCACGCATGCAGGGGGGAGATGTGCACATGGGAGATGCACACACTTGCACAGAGGCATGCAACATGTGAGGGTGTTATGCGTGGGGAGTCGCGCACACATTGCATCATGGGTGCAGGGGGCGGGAGAGTCGCGTGCGCATTGAATCATGGGTGCAGGCATGCAGACGCATGCATGTGAGTGCACTTTTGCCATGCAACATGGAAAAGGTTTGCTGTTACTGATCTAGAATGTATAAATAGACTTCAAACGTATATTGGAAATGTGAACAGCATTTTCTCCTTCTTGCTGGAATATAAAAAAGCTAAGCAAAAAAAGATCAAAATGCATACTTTGATACAGAGGGTTTTAAAAATTAATATTAAATTGAAGCCAATTAATCATTAATCGTTAAAATACTCTGTATCAAAGTTAGGGTTGAGATGAGTAAATGATTAGAGAAAATAATTATCTAAATGTTTTGCTGACTGAAGCCTTTTATGGACTTTTGGCTATTTGTAATAATACCTCTGAGCCTCATGGAATATTCTTCCCTTCCTATTTTCCTTATCCCTGAATCTATTGCTTGGATGGAAGTTAGATAACAAATCACCTTTATTTCAGAAGTGTTGGCTGTCATGTATCTTTTGCTCTGCCGCTATGCACCCCTTTTCAAATGTGAAATAATTGGTCTCTTTTGCATTTTCTTTCCATTGCCTCTCTCAATGATTCACCTTGCTTCATTCTATAAAATTCTCAGCCTGTGGAAGCTTCTGTATCGTGAAACGTTTGCAAGCAGGCATACAGCTAAATCAATTAAGTAAAGTATACTGTGACATCAAAGGACAGCCCATCTGCAGTGAATTTATTTTTCAAGTTATCAGAGCTAACCTTCATCGTCAAATTTTGTGGACACATATAGGGCTGTTGTAATAGCAGGGATTCTCATCTGTAGGTCCAGCATGCTCAATGGTTAGAATGATGGAAATCGTTCTACAAGACACCTGAGATGATTAAAGGACCACTGTGCCAATTTTCTCCAATCTGATTACTCTTCCAGTGTCTACATTTCAATATACAAAACTCCTCAGCCATTATGACCATATCTGGAGAAGAATTGATTATTGTTATATGGCTCTTTTCTCACTGTTGATTTAAATGCTATTTACCTATTTGATTCGACAGAAAACTGTACCAGAATTAAACATTGTCACCCCTATTGCTGATCCCTATACTGTCTCCATTGCCTCTGCTCCAAGTAACTTCAGTCACCTGATTCTACGGGTCTAGGAAAATTCATTCGGGCCAACTCGTCCTGGCTGACTCACCACCGCCAAATCACCACGGGGCAACTTGCTGTGGGACAATTCAACGCAGGAGAACTCAAGAGAGGGACAAGTAAATTGCAGTGGGCCTAGTTTGTTTTAGGTTTGAATCTTCTCAAGTTAGAAGTCTTCAAGAGTGTGGGTGAGCTGCAATTCTACTTCTCTCTTGAGCTATCCCACACGGAATTGTCCTGCAGGGAGTTGTCTCATGATGAGTTGGATGGGGTGGGTCAGCCAGGGTGAGTTTCCCATTCTGTGGTTGCCCCCCTGCCTGCCCACTCCACAGTAGTGGGCAATAAAACTGAGAATCAGTTTGGTGTCGTGGTTAAGGCACCAGGCTACAAAGCCAGAGACCATGAGTTCAAGTCCTGCCTTAGTGCGAAAGCCAGCTGGATGATTTTGGGCCAGTCCCGTGGTTGTATGCTACCAGTTTGGCCTGGTTCAACTGAACCGGTAGCAAAAATTGCTACCTGTTCAGCTGAACCAGTAGTAAAAAAAAAGCCTCCAACGATCAGCTGAGAGGAGGCAAAAAAGCCTCAACAATCACCTGAGAGGGGAAAGAAGAGAAAAGTGCAGGATCAGTCCTCCCACCTGCCCCTGCACTTTTCTCTTCTTTATCCTCTCAGCTGATTGGCACTGCAGGCCTCAGCTGGTGTGTGGAAAGCTGCGTGCGCGTGTTAGGTGCACGTGCACGATCACCGAAGCAGTGGTGGAACAGGTAGGATCCCACTGCTGGGCCAGTCACTCATTCTCTCTCTCTCTCTCTCTCTCTCAGCCCAGCCCACCTCACAGGGTTGTTATGGGGAAAATAGGAGGAGAAAGATATGTTGGATATGTTTGCCTCCTTGAGTTATTTGTAAAAACAATAAAGGCAGAATAAAAATAAAATAAAGAATAATAAAATCTAATAGGCAGGGGTGGATTTCCACCGGTTCTGTCCATCTCTGTAGAACCAGTAGCTCTGCAGAGCAGCAGACATAGAACCGGTTCTATGTCTGCTGATGTTTTTGCCCACCTGCCCACCGGGGCTCTTACCTGATCTTTATTTCCTGATTTTTTTCAATTTCAGCTGCCGAACGAGGCACAGCTGCAGTTAGAAAAGCAGGAAAAGAGGGTTGTTTCAAAGGCCGCTTCTCTGCAGGCAGCTGCTGATGACGATTTACAGGCGCACGGCTCGCAGCCTGCAGGGAAGCTCGTAAATCCCGAACCGGTAGTTAACCCTGTCGTATCCCACCCCTGCTAATAAGTTTTACAAAGGCTGAGGCTGTCATTGGACTATGTTAAAATAGGGGTGCAGGTGTATGATGCTTTAATACTGGTACAGGGTCACTCAAAGTTGTCTTCCTCATGAGACAGAAACAAGATAAAGACAACATCATAGGGTGAAAAGAAAAGAGATGAGATGAGGCAAGCCATGTTTGTGCAAATGGGAAAAGGCCTTTAGGGATGCAATGCTTTCTTTCATCTTCCTTGACTCTTCTTCCCATCAGTTTCATTGCATGAGTTTTATAATAGGAGGGGGGGGAGAAGTTATGTTCTTTTTTTTTTCTACACCATTTAGCACAGCATCTCTGCCAGAGGTGTAGTTTTTATATTCTCCTCAAAATTTATTGGATTTTTTAAAAAATCTAGTTAGCTGCTTTACCACCCATGGTGATTCTTAGGCTCAGAGTAGATAACCTGCATGTTTGAAATATAAAACTTACATAAAAATGGAGCCCAAAGCAAAACTAACCTTACAAATCTCTCTCACCCCCCTCATGACAGATAAATGGCAGTGGGACCTAAGGGCCTTAAAGTTCAGTTGCCAGTGAAAAGAAAATGTAATTGAAAACTTGCACAAGGCCCATAATTAATGGGGGGATCACCAAAGCGCAATAAAACAGGCACATAAATAAAAACCAGATGGTACCTGGCCTGAAGAAAATCTAAAAGTGCTGCCCATGAAGTCCTTCCATAAATGTTTTGCTCAAAGTACTTTATATTTCATAGCATCTTTACCCAAGATCAACCGGCTCATTCAATCAAAATCCTATCCATAGGAACCTAGGAATGAGTTCTGTTAAAGTAAATAGAGCTTCCTTCTGAGAATGTGAAAATAATATTGTGAAGTATAAAATTCCATAAGCCCTTTTTCACCTCAAAACTGGGGACCCGATCAGGGGTGGGATTCAAATTTTTTAACAACCGGTTCTGTGGGTGTGGCTTAATTGGTGGGCATGGCTTGGTGGTCATGTGACCGGGTGGACGTGGCTTGGTGGTCATGTTATTGGCCAACTCAATATCACTCACATCGAGGCACGCATCTCCTCGCCTGGCCTCTCGTGACTGTGGGGATGCTGCAACAGTCATAAGTATGAAAAATGGTAATAAGTCACTTTTTTCAGTGCCATTGTAACTTTGAGTGGTCACTCCACACAAGCAAAGTACCAGCAAAGGAGGGGAAAAAAAACTCCAGAGATGTTCCTGAGACAGGAAGTCTAGTCCTGCCAAGAATGTAATAAGGGTTAACGGAAAGGCAGTTTCTGTAAGCAACACCAGAATGTTTCCTTCCTGCCTTCCTTACAGGATTAGGCCAGTAATTTCTTCTAACAACTGGTTCTCTGAACTGCTTAGAATGTTAACAACCGGTTCTAGTGAATAGGTGCGAACTGGTAGAATCCCACCCCTGGACCTGATGCAGAAACCTCTCTGTTGAAAGAACTGTCCCTGAGAACCTCTCTTAAGCTCCGGAGTGGGCTTCAAAAATTTTAGCAAAAGGTTCTCTGCCCTGTTGCTGATGGTGGGCGTGGCCTAGTCAGCCTCCTGCACCAAGGGGTGGTGGTGTTTTTGCCCTACCCAGGTTCCAGAGGTTTTCCTCAAGCCTCCGGGAGGACAAAAATGGCCTTCTGGGGGTTCTGGAGGCTCTCTGGAAGCTGGAAACAGGCCCATTTCCAGCCTTCCCAAACTTCCAGGAGGCCTGTCCTGAGCCTCCGTGCATGCCCTGCACTTACCTGCATCCAAAACGGGCCACGTGGGGACTCCTGGGAAGGGTGGGGTGGACGGGGCCAGCCAAGAGTGGGATTTGGGGGTTCTCCAAACTGCACAGAAACTTAGCTAGAGGCTCTCCTGAACCCCTGCAAACCCTCAGCAGCCCACCCCCTAAGCTAATTGGCTGAACAAACCTAAATATGAAATGACCAAAAATATGACTTATTATTGTGAAGATATAAGCAGTATGAAAGGGTGAAAATGCAAGTAGAGAAATGGGTACCACTTCCAGTGGAAAGGTAACAGCATTCTGCGACCTTGGCATATATCATACCAGCCACATAATCATGGAAATGTTTTCAGATAACATTGGCTTCCTTGGCTAAAAATCAGAGATGAGCAACACCCACTAGAGTTTGACATGACTTGACAGGGAAAACCTTTCATGTACTTTTTGGGGTTTTTTTAGAGAGAGATATAAAAAGGATAGAATCTTACTGACTCAGAGAGATACCTCCATGAAGAATGGATTGTGTCATTCTGGATTGCAGATGATGTTTTTAATATATCCTAACTTGGGGGGGGTAATAAGACTAAAAGCTAATTGTAGGTTATAAGTTACCACTATGTAGAAAACATTCAGAATCTGCCTGATGTGCTCATAATATATTGCATTCAAGGAAAAATTTCTAATAAAAAACCATGAAAAAGTCCATATACTTAAGGCCTCGTAAAACAGAATTCTGCTTCCTCACATAGTAAACTGTGTTCATCTAGTCCAGAATTCCAAAGGAATTCCTTTCCAGGATATTTTTGAAAGCTCAAAATCTATTGATCAAAATATTGATCACAGAGTCACTGGGAGAGAGTGGTACGTACATTTAATAAATAATTATTATATGGATAATTGGCTACAATTACTATTGTTTGGTGGAGTGGTTAAGGCATCAGGCTAGAAACCAAAAGGCTGTGAATTCTTGTCACCAGCCAACTGGGTGACCTTGGGCCGGTCATTGTCTCTGAGCCCTAGGAAGAAAGCAACGGCAAACCACTTCTGAAAAACCTTACAAGAAAACTGCAGGGACTTTTCCAGACACTCTCTGGGAATTGGTCTCTACTGAACTGAAGTGGGGGTGGGTCTACAATTAGTTTCAGAATTAAAGACTGGTGAAAACTTAATAATTCATGTCCTAAGAATTATTAAGGTAGAGTTATTCTGGTTGGTCACATAGTTAACCAGATAAATCATCATCATCATTGTAATGATGAAAAATTGAACTAGCAGTGACTAAAGACAGGTTGGCTTCAATCCCTGCCTCTCTTGTAGCAGTTTTCATAGGTACGAGGCCTATTACATACAGCCTCCAAATTCATTTCTTTAACAGGACCGACAAAGTAAAAAACTTTGCTTGACCAAGATCTTTGGTGCAGTAAATTCTATTAATATTACAGGCAATGCTCTCTACTTGTGTATATGGGATGGGGTGGGAGAAAAAGGAGAAGGAGGAAAAATAAATTTAATTCCATTAATAAAATGGCTGCTTAGTGGGTATGCAATTAATTGACTAAGGAAATCATTTTTTTTTTAAATTATAAAGCAAGGTAAATAAAAAAAACTAAATTTGTGGAACATATATGTAATTATTTAATTTATACATTTATTCTCTTCTCAGTGTAGCTGAAAGTGTTATAATTAATGCTATTTTGAGAGAAAAATAGCTATTAATTCCTGATCACTTAGAAGGAAGAAAGTCGTTATTTAAGAAGGAGGTGGTAATTGAAATAATTGAACTTCAGGTTCTAGTTCAGTTTGCTTTCTACTTCTTCCTTTTAGCAGTCACGATGATACAATATATAAGAAATTTTAAACTTCAGGCAACAGTATCTAATTTGACTCTTTCTATAGCAAAGATAAAAGACCAAAGAAGTAGTTGGGTCTCTTTCTTTCGTTTTTTTTTTTTTGACTCAGTGCCTTTGTTCACTCTCCATACAAAGCCACAAATAATCCAACCATGTTTTATCCTGGTGTGTTATGTGAATTGACCATTTATGATTTAGTTTAGCTACATACCATATCAAGCAAAAAAAAAAAAAGGTTAAAGCAGGCAAATATATTATGTTAACACTGTCATGGTTTCTCTTTGCACTTTTTCTAAAATAATTCCTTAGAAGAAGTTGAAAGAAAAAGATTGTGTGTAAGATGTTTTTTTTCTCTCTAGGGAAGGAAAGTCACCAAGGTAAGTAGATAGAAAGAGGTATGAGCAAACAAGAGAAAGAAAAAAATGAGTTATTTTAAGCATATTTCTGTCACATCTTCTCTCAATCAAAGGTACATAAGGTTTTATAAGGTTTTATGGGTGAATTTGGGTATTGTCAGGGGAATCAAATATCCACTTCTTAAATCAGCCTTCCTCAGTGAGACTCTCTCAGACATATTGCCTTTCAACTCCCAGAGAGCACCATCTATTTTAAGGATAAAGCTGCCCAGAGTCTCTAAATCTCACAAACAAAGGAAATAAATTTGGAGCACTGGCCGAACAAATTGTCTTTGGTTCAGCCTTCACAAAAAGTCTCCTTCTACCAATTGATTTATGCTGTTCTCCAGTTTGAGCTTGGCAGAAGCCACCCATATAATGATTTGATTGATTGGTTGGTTGGTTGGTTGATTATGTGCCATCAAGTCAGTATTGTCATTAGTGACCACATAGACAGATTTTCTCTGTGAAGATCTGCCTCAAACCTGGTCTTTCAGATCCTCCAATGGTGAACAAATCATCACTGTAACTGTGTCCATTCACCTGTTCATCTTCTTCCATTCCCTTAGCACTAGAGCCTTCTCCAGAGAGCTATTAGATTTTCACATAATGTGTCTGAAGTAGGATAATTTGAGCATGGTCATTTGTGCCTTGAGTGACCAATGGATTAATTTGTTCAGTTATCCATTTGTTTGTTTACTTGGTCATCCAAGATAATCAACACAGCTAAATCACCACCGTGAAGGCTTAGTGGGAGGAGTCTCACTTAAACCATTGATTACCCATTCTTGATATGTCAGGCATGCAATTTCTTCTTACACCTGCTGCATTTTAAATCTGGTCCTTCTTTTTCCCAGCTTAATTGGCATATCGTTTTGTCAGAAATTCTACAAAGCAAACTTTTGCTGAAGTAATTTGCACAGGATTGAGAATCTTCTTGCACAGCACAATTGATGAGGCAACTTTTGGAGAGAAAAAAACAACCCCTCTTATTCATTTATTTATTTGATATGAACTTGTAAAGTTGCACCTAATTGAGAAATCGTTACCTAAGATCCCCTAGAAATACAACAAAACTTTGTGCAGTTGACAATTTACATTTTGGATACTTAATATTTGTGTGTGTGTGTGTGTGTGTGTGTGTGTGTTCCTCAGTTTACAATGGACATAAACACTCCAATATTACCTCAGGGCTGAACCCTCTTTCAAATATTGTTGACTATTTATTGACCTGAAGTCATTTGCCAGCATAGACTGAGATGTCATCAATATGCAGATGGATCATTCATGTTTACAGGTGACATGATACAAGTCTTCATCTAGTAACTTGCAACTGTAGGAGACTGGATTGGGAGAAACTATCTTATTCTTAACCCCAGCAATATTTTGAGGGATCAGAAGATTCCAAGTTAGTTCCATGTTTAATTGTGGATGGGGTTCCACTCTTCCAAAAGTTGCTAATCTACAAACTGGGGGTCTTCCAAGATTCCCTAACTTTATATCAGTAAGTGATCAATTCAATTCATAGATGGCAAACCAAACCAACTTTTTTTTGTTTTGAGAAGGACTCTTTAAAAAGTACTACATGTTATAATCTTTATCTATTCTAATTAGATGAACAAGTGGAATTTAAAATATGGTAAATTTATTTATTATTTGTTTATTACATTTATCTGCATTGCTTGCAGTATTAACTAATTAACCAAAATTAACCAAAATTAACTACTTAACCAAAATTAAAATAGCAAAGTGCTTTGAAGGACTTGTACAGTTAAGATAATTTTCTTCAAAAAAGGTTGCCCATATATATTCTATTTGTTTGTTCCCCGTGTTATTATTCTGTTTTGTTTTTACCCTTGTTCTTTTTATTTCAGAAAATTAATAATACATTCAAAATTAAAATTTGGTTAATGAGAAGCATTATCTTGCAATATAATTATTCCCACTGAATCATTCTCTCCTTCAACTATTCATAAAAATGGAAAGACCTGCAATATTATACAACTTTTTTCCCCTTCACAGTTATTTCAATAGTAGGGACAGGGGTAGACAATTGGTGGCATTTCAGATGCTGTTCTCAGCACCTTTCACATTATCTCGCCTGGCTAATCTGCTGGGAATTACAATTCAATAACAGTTTGTCTAATCCTATTCTGGTTTAAATGACAGATTCAAGTACTAGAACCATTCCACCAGCAGAACCAGAGGGTAATTCTGTGACTGAGCAAAAATATGTCAAGAAGTCATTGTGAGCATGTATAAAATCATATGTATCACAGACATAGGAACTTATAGAGATTTTTACCAAGAGAAAACATTACTTTTTAAGATAATCTTTGGATGTCTTTCCATCCTGCTTTGTGAACTATATACCTTAAGACATCCCTTAAGACTTCTAATACATAAACTTATGAATTCATCTCTAAATAAAGTTGGATTTATGCAACTTAGGATAGTAAGTTTATTATAATATAATGTGAAAAATATACTGTATTTCTCTGTAGGATAGAAGTAGTAAGTACCTCAGATAAACCAGTATTTACTTTTTGTCTTGAAAGCTGGACTTATTAAGGTCTCTTTCCCATCTCCTTACAAAGCAGGAGGTTTTAAAGAAAGGTTTCTTTCTCTCTGCCCCCTCCCTCCCTTCCTCCCTCCCTCCGCGTGTGTGTGTGTGTGTGTGTGTGTGTGTGTGTTAAAGGAAAACATTTGCTTACTGTCAGTGCCTCTAATTGGGAAAGAAATACCTTCAGCCATCTGGAAAATCCATGTGTTCCTTTAATTGAAAAAGGCTAGAGAGAATTCAGGACCTTGGAGAGCTGCTACAGGAGTGTTTGGTAATTATTACTAAACTGAGGAAGGAAATTTAAATACCCTGCCTGGGGCCTAACAAGTTAGTTCACTACAGAAAAGTGATGAATGATCTAAAGCAGTGGGTGGACTCCTTGTTTAAACAGTCCTAAAAAAACAGCACTCCTGTTGATCTGATAGACTAGCTATTGTAGCACAATATGCTTAATTTAAATGTAATTTCCTAAATTAACAATTTATGTTGCCACCCAATAAGCTGTTGAGGATTCTAAATAGTCTCAAACTAATCTGAAATGCTTAAAGGGATTTTGCTGAATAAATGTGAAAACGATTATAGAGAAAGAATTATTCACTTATTCATTTATATATTTAACAAATTTATATAGCTGCCCAGCTCACGCACACATGACTCCAGGCAGCTTACTTTTTTAAAAAATTCATCATATAATAAAAACCCATTAAAGAACTTCCACCACCATCACCCATGGCATCAACAAAACAATCAAATCAACCACTTATTGGTTCCATCTTTGTGATCTCCAGGCCCACTGGGGGGGAAAAAACACATTTTTATTGCCTTTTAGGAAAGTAACAGGGTAAAGGGGCCAATCATATCTTGAGGGGAATGTTCCATAATGAAAGGGCCACCACTGAAAAGGCCCTTTTTTCTAGTCCCACCAGATGTACAACCCTAATGAATGGGACCCATAATGTGCACTGCCTTCCCTCCTAGTGGGCCAGGTGGATGTCATAGGACAGAGGTCTCCAAACTTGCCAACTTTAAGACTTGTGGACTTCAACTCAATAGCTGGATGGAGACTTCTGTGAGTTGAAGTCCACAGATGTTAAAGTTGCCATGTTTGTCATAGGATATACCAGGCTTTACCAGTCCATCTCGCTTTACCTTTCCAGGAACCCCAAGAATGTCAGTGAATGTATCTCCTGTGGCTAGCAGGTAATTGTATAACACACACCCAAATTTGGGGCTTTATGACAAGGTTCAAAATGTCTGGGTGCATTTGCCACCTTTCTATATTTTTTTTTAATGGGACAGGGAGCATAAACCTTAACACCTAGAAAAGGTTTGGTAGCACTGCTTATCAACTTCATCCAGTTGACCCTCTGGCCAAGATATCTTAAGATGTCTTCTTAAGAGTAAGAAACTCTGAGGATGATTTGACACAAAATCTTGTCCATAACACGGGAAATTAAACTGTTGAGCTTTTTCCAAGGACATTTTTATAGGTAACATGATTTCTATGATGCCCCCAGCTGTATTCTGAGTATAGTCATCTAAATGTAGAGCTTCATTAATTTGTTAAAATTAAGGCCAACTGTTGCCCTAAGCACAGCCCAACAAATGTATTCTTAATGGAAGTGAAACTTTCACACCACAAGACAGAATCAAAGGTGATGGCTAATGACACCTTGAAATATATTAGTCACTCCCCATGGCAAAGAAATGTTTTTTTAATCATGCAGATTAAAGCTGAAATTGGCGGATAAGGACAATTACAAAAAAAAATAACTCAAGTCAAATGAGCCACTGGAAGAGTTAAGCACATGATTAATAGGGAATGACAACAATGATGCTCCTTTCCCTTGGTACCCTAAGCATGGCCTTATTTGCTTCATGGTGATCCCAGGCTGACCACAGTGGTTATCTGATGCTCAGTTAGACTGATGTATCACTTCTGGTCCTCTAAGAAAGAGTTTAGCACTAATTTATTAAGAAGATATTTCAAGTCTGCTGTTGTGTTCTGAAGCATAGTTCTCCACTACTAGGCAACTGCATCACTGCATCAGCAGAATAGAGACTACCAGCTGATTGTACATTTTCTTCTATTGAGCCAAAGTCTACTTTACCCTTGTAAGTATGACATCTTAAATTCTTAGTGACAGCTTCATGTCATCCATGCCCAAAGCAATTGGCAAAAATATTGGGCCACTTTGAATTTTCATTAAGCCAACTTTGCTCACTCAGGTACAAACGTGCAGTAGTAATGCTGAGACAGTAAAGTAAAGATATTGATACCCAGATAGATATGGCATTTCCCCTCCCAGCATTGCCCAGCTTGTTCATTCTCCTTAAACCTGCTAGATACACAAATCATATTACAAGATTACGAGAGGAGGGTGTTCTTCGTGGCTAGATTTGATGTCTTCCCTCCTCCCAAAGTATTAGACAAGAGAAATGAAAATATCCAATATGGGCTAAAGTTTTGTCCACGCAGTGAAGGATCTTTGCCCTTGCCACAAAACTGCTAAATACTTGTGCATTTTATCACATGTCCTATTCCATGCACCACCGTTGGAGTTGATAATCCCACATTTAAGCAAATTTCATTCTCATTCATTTTATTTATAATTCATATTCCCTATTATTCATGCTTCTGTTACTATTTTCTATAGCTACTTTTTCTACATCGTATGCAAAATGCACAGCCAGCTGATTGATATTGAATTTTATTATCTACTGGTCTTTGACCACAATTAAGATACTTGATTATTATGAAGTAGTTTGCCCCTCTTCTTCAGCAGTGTTAGATTATGTTGCTCATATTATCTTCTTTATCTTAATTGTATCAAGCAGGAATACAGATAAAAGGTTCAAAGACAAGAATGATTTATTGTACAGTGATATAATGCACAAAGCTTGCTAAATAACTGCTTTATAAGCACAGGGGTAGGGAGGATTTTACAATGCAATATTTTCTCTGTTACATACAAGTTATCTAAGCTAATTAAGTAAACCTTGCTATACAAGTAAGCCTTAATGTGCAAATGTCCACACCCCTATTCCTCGTGAATCTTGTGTAAGGCCACCACAATATAGCAATAGAGTAAGTATGGCAAGTTTGTGAGTCAGTGAATCAACCAACAGGCTTTCCTTTCCTTTCCTTCCTCTCCCTTCCCTTTTCCTTTTCTTTTTCCTTTTGAAATTTCTTTTCATGCAGACTTCCTAATTCACCCATATTACTGCACAATCCAAGTCTTTGCACTTCTTTTAAACAGTACATTTTAAAGCTGAAGTTCCATACTCATATTCCACTGTTAGTAATTTCACTGAATTCAGTGGAATTTAATTTTAAATAAACAAGTATAAAATTTCAGTAGGATGATAATGTAAATATTGGTAAACTGGTTACAAAAATGTACAGATTTTGTATATTGTTAATATATATTCTAATTTATGTTTATTGTGACAAAAGAAATTATGTAGTATATTTGCCATAATTATACATTTTCCATGATAGATAAAATGACCCATGAGAAGTAGAATATAAAACCATAGATTAGAAAGGACTAATTCGTGGTTAGTGGACTGAATTTATTACTATATAACTGCTCATAAATACAGACTCCAACTCTGCATACATGCACACCTACAGATATGCATATATACCCAAACACACACAATAACAATCTTTCCAGGTCACCTAAATGAAGTTCTTCTCACTAATTTACTTGAGATAGGCAATCTGCTACTATCTATCATCCCACCAAATTTGACATAGCAATGTGTACAGTAGACTATGGTCCCCATTAGATAAGGGGACCTCATCTAAACTGGTAATCCATCTTTTTCTCTTTTCAATTGCAGTATATAATCTCCTGTTGCTTTTATCTTTTCTTTGCTGAATTGTGTATTATATTACTGTCGAAATGTTCAGTTGTTGTAGTCTAATTTATACTGCTGGCCTTTAGCAATGATAAAGAATGTATTCATTAATTCATCCAACTTGCTTATGGAGAATTTACAGTTGACAGTGAAGAAGTGATGGAAGTATAGCACTGTAGTTTTGTTTTTCAGGGTCAAGAATAAAAATAAATAATGTGATAGAAAAGTAAAGAAGAGATTAAGGAAGGCAGTGATAAACCGAGACAAGATTTTCAAGGATAAGACAATGACAACACTGAAAGGATTGAAATTAGTGACATTGTGGAACGCCATTTTACTTTGAAAAGTGTCGTGATAACTTTTGATTTCACCTTCATTATATGAAGGTTCTTTAAGTTTAGAGTGCATTCTGAGTTATGAATGATCATGTTTAACCTGCTTTATTTATCTTGTTTGATAAATAAAGAAAAGGGAAGAATCTTGTTTGATAAATAAAGAAAAGGGAAGAATCTTCACAGAGCTGTTGAAAAACTTCAACATTATTTAGGTTGCCACTGGCTTATCGGTTTATTTCCCAGATAATCAGATGCACCATCTAGACAAGGTCAGATCTTGAAATCTGGTTACCATGAAAACAAGGGATTTTGATAATACCCTGGTATTGCCCTTTGCACTGTGCGACTTAGTGCTGAGTGTTGATTAACCTGGCTATTTTGGGGTCTCTCCGCTGTTATCCCACTGGAGATTTGTTATCATCTTGCTTGGTATGTTATCCTTTTGTTTTTCTGTTTAAATATGTCTGCTAAAGTTAATAATTAACCTCAAATTTCCCTTACTTACTGGTGAGATATTGTCTCTGGATCTTCAAAGAACCAATTATCTGGCACTTGGCTATTGCCTGACAATTGGCAATACACTACAGGCATTTCTGTATTTATGAACAGGTTACATTCCGAGAGGCTGTTCATGAGTCCAAACAAGCATATAAAAATGTGCAGTACAGTTGCATTGTCACCCACACTCACCAACTTGCTGCTCACTTTCACTTTCTACAAATTTGTGAGAGCCTTAAAATGCAAGAACCACCCATGAGTTGCAATGAATATGTCTTCAGTAGCACCTTCACCAACCTTCTATTGTAAATCATGAAATCAGGTGTTCCCCGTCCCCTGGATCAACATGCCAAGCAGCTTCTCTGTTTTCCATTACTTTTTCCCTTCTCTTGCTCATTGTTGTTGATCAAATAGGCAATGAAGTTTTCATATGTTCAATGACCTCCTCTTTGTACTTACTTTCGAAGGTTTACCTCTCTCCTATTTTATCCCCCCAGCCCACCAGGATGAGAAGGCAATGCATGATATAGGTCCTATCAATTAGGGATTGTCAACTGATAGGCAATCCCTGGAAAAGGGCCTTCTTGGTGGTAGCCCCTTCTTTATGCTTGGCGCCCACCATGTCACTTTTCAAAATGGTCCTAAAAATGGAGGTTTGCCTGCAGCCATAAGCATCACCAATATAGAAGGGGAAAATGATGGAACTAACAGAGATAGAAAATTAATTTGCTTGATTAGAGAAAGATCAACAACTGTATTCATCAGTGATGAGACCTATGGATTTACTGAAAAGGGAGGATAAACTGGCATTTTATGGATTTGATTACTAGAAAGAGTAAATTATAAAAAGAAGGAAACTATAATATAACCTTAGAGAAAATATAAATGTATTTATAAAATATAAATGTATTTATAAACTACTGTTAAGAGTGGAAACCATTTTAATTGCTTTTTTCTCTTTTCTATTTCTTTGCCTTACTACTTTTCCTTATTACTTTCCCCTATTCTTCTTCTCTTCAATTTAAAATTTGTATTGTATTTATTTGGTTGAAAACTTCTTTAATAAAAATATATATAAAAAATGAATGGCATGCCTGAGGCTGCTTTTTTATTACTGGAGATGCCTATTTTCCCATTTACATTACATATAGATCAGGTCACATCTATAACCCTAAACCAGCACAATCTATGAAAGATAAAAGTGGATAGAACTTTAGAACATACTTCATATATATGTAGGCCAGACAAGGAATAATGGATGGAAACTGAACAAGGAAAGATTTAACCTGGAAATAAGGAGAAACTTTCTGACAGTGAGAACAATCAACCAATGGAACAGCTTGCCCTCGGAAGTTGTGAGAGCGCCATCACTTGAGACCTTCAAGGAGAGATTGGACTGCCAGTGAAATGGTGTAGGGTCTCCTGCTTGGGCAGGGGATTGGACTAGATGACCTATAAGATCCCTTCCAACTCTGATTATCTGTTATCTGTTATATGAAGCAAATGCTTTACCTCAAATTTATTTCACAACAGTGAAGGAAATGCCATACTTTACAGTATTGTTTTTTTTCTGTCAGCACAGCTTTTTAAAATGCATTTTTCTCCTATTACATTTTAAATTCACATAAATATTTGCTATTCCTAAAACATATATTCAGCTCCTAGTCTTAGTGAAAATGTGCAAATTACCTAACAGATACATGTATTAAACATATGACATATCTGCCATACAAAGGTCTAACTTTGAAGAAAACCAATTAAAAATGATGCATAGATGTGAGGATAAAGAATTGGGCATTCTGAATGTTGAAGATTATAACTAATATAGACTATGTAAACATCGTTTAAAATGATACTCCTCAAATATATTTAAAAGTGTTATCTTATCTTCTTATTCAGCCACATATATTTGATTTAGAAAAGCATTACATATTTGAGAGGGTACTTGTAACAATTTGCAAACAGATAATAAGATGATAGCAAACAAGAAGCAAAATACGGACTACAACCTTTTGTAAATTTACCCAGAAATCAGCCTGGGCTGGGGAATTCTGGGAGAAGTTGCAAAGTTGGGCATCCCTACCTAACACATCCAAGCAGCTTTGTTTCAACTGCACCTAAGTGGAAAAGCAGAGATGGGTATTTCAAAGTGCTTCATAAGGCATATACTTTGTTGGATCAATTCCAGGGACAGTCTTTTCTTGATGTTCTTTTTTTTATCTTGCACCTGTCTGTCTAAATTCCTTAGTGATGGCCTGGATCCTTTGTGCCTTTTCACAGGATATGAAATGCCTGATGGAGCCTTGACACTTGGTCTACTTGAACACTGCTTCAGTTGCCTCTTGAAACATTAACAAAAAAATCTGAAATCTGATTAATGGCTTTATATGGAAGCATGATAGTAAGAGGGACTTGATTTACAGCTCCTTTTTTTATTTTCTATTGGAATTTCTCAGTGAGCTGTGAAAGTGTCCTACATTTTTCTTTCGGTGACAAAGGATGAGGATCTTGTTTATTACTTAATTTTATTTATTTATGAATCAAATTTATACAGCCACCTATCTCGCCAAATGTGAGACAAGAAACAAAAGATGGAAACTAATCAAGGAGAGGAGAGAAGGAACCTGGAATTGAAGAGAAACTTTATAATAGAGAAGATGATTAACCAGTGGAACAGCTTGCCTTCAGAAGTTGTGGGTGCTTCATTACTGGGGGGTTTTAAGAAGAGACAGCCACCTATCTGAAATTGTACAGGGAAATTGTTGGACTCAGTGGTATGCTACCGGTTTGGACCGGTTCAGTGGAATCAGTAGTAAAACAAAAGCCTCCAACAATCAGTTGAGAGGAGAAAGAAGAGAGAAGCGCAGGTTCAGCCCTCCCAGCCACCCTTGTGCTTTTTCCTTCTTTATCTTCTCAGCTGGTTGCCGCTGCAGGCCTCAGCTGGTGTGGGGAAAGCTGCGTGCATTCATCAGGGTGCACGCGTTAGGGGCCCATGCACACACGCGTGATCACCGAACCAGTAGTGGAACAGGTAGGATCCCACTGCTGGTTGGACTAGAAGACCTCCAAGGTCTCTTCTAGCTCTATTCTGATTGATTGATTGATTGATTGATTGACTCTACAATCCTACAGTGGTGGATTGTACAGAAAGGCTAATCTTTACCTGTGTGATACACCATTGACATAGGTAAATACCCCTCCTGTTCAACAGTCACGAAAAGTTTTCCTTTTGTCCAAATGAGAGTTTTTAAAACTGGGATTGTAGTATAGAACTGGGGGAAAAAAAGGACTAGCCTCTAAATTATTCCTGCCATAAAGACCTGAACTCTAGATTTTATTACCTAGCCTTTATAATAAAATATTCCTCCAGGCTTTTAATTCATAACTGTTTTAGCCTTGGTTTTAACTATTGTTTCTATATTTTATAGCTTGCATTTCAGTCTCTCTTAGCCAGCTTAAATATTCCATATAAATATAAAAGTGACATGTAGATCAAATTAGGAATACTGCTGAGTCCAGAAGATAGGAGAATTCACCTTTTTCTGTCTTAACCCTCAATTTTATGAAGGCCCATATTTTAACATGCATTTATTTAGTAAATATTCACATACTAGGCAAGCACATAAATATTTAAATGTATAAAAGTGGCCTTAGTTGTATGCATATCTTATAACAGGAAAACTCTGGACTCATAAAGTCAAATGTTATTGAGGATTGTCTTCAGCTGGATGTACTATTATCTCATTTTTCTTTTATTTTTCCATTTTTCTCAGTGGTGGGATTCAAATTTTTTTACTACTGGTTCTGTGGGCATGGCTTGGTGGGCATGGCAGGGGAAGGATACTGCAAAATTCCCACCCTATCCCACTAACCTGCTTTCCAGCTCCATTCTCCCATGCAGGGCAACAAAAAAAGACCCAGCTGATCAGCAGGGATTCCGGAGGCAGAGAATAGATGAGGGCGGGGTCAGTCAGAGGTGGTCTTTGCCAGTTCTCCGAACTTCTCAAAATTTCCGCTACCGGTTCTCCAGAACTGGTGGTCAGAACCTGCTGAATACCACCTCTGGTTTTTCTCCCACCCACCACCCCTTTTTTTTTCATGAACTGTGCTAATAACCCCTTTTAAAGATTTTCCTTTGTCTTTATGAAAATAAATGCTGTGTGGCTCTGAGGAAGGACTTGTCTGCTGAGTTTCACCATGTGAGACCTAACTCAGAAGTTGGTGGCCAGATAATGCTATTTCTACTCCAGTTGTGAGAAAGCAATTAGAAGATGACGCAGCCAAGAGCCTCATTTGCTTCCCCTGACTGGCCTTCACTAAAATAAATCGTCTGAGAATTCCCAGGGTTGACTGCCCAATAGGTCTAATGCTTGGTATATGTTTCTTATTCCATCTAAATACTACTGTGATTTGTTTCTTCTTTGCTGTTAAATGAATTTGTGAATGCTGGTCAGGAGATCAGCCTGTTTAATGAAGGATCAGTGTTGTATAGGGAGTCCTCTACTTACAGCCATTTGTTTATTGACCATTCGAAGTTACAACAGCACTGCAAACAGTGACTTATTACCATTTTTCATACTTACAACCATCGCGGCATCCAAACACTTGGCTCATATTTATGATGGTTGCAGTGTCCTGGAGTCATGCAAAGCAAAGTCCATGAGGAAGCCAGACTCACTTAACAACCATGACAACTGGAGCAATCCTCTTAATAAGTGTGGCAAGAAAGGTCATAAAAGTGGGGCAGAATTCATTTAACAGAATTCATTTTCAACAATGAAAATGTTGGGCTCAATTGTAAGTTGAGGACTACCTGTGTTCCCTTTCTATTCTCTAGAGTAGGTGTGTCAAACTCATGTAGTCATGGCGGCATCACGTGACATATTGGAACTTTCCCCCCCTTCACTAAACCAGGCATGGGCGTGGCCAGCAAGTGATACATCCGGCCCAAGGGCGAGGAGTTTGACAGCCCTACTCTAGAGCAGGGGTCTCCAACCTTAGCAAGTTTAAGCCTGGAGGACTTCAACTCCCAGAATTCTGGAAATAGAAATCCTCCAGGCTTAAAGTTGCCAAGGTTGGAGACCCCTGCTCTAAAGCCTCTTCAGAGTACCTCATACACCTTCTCTGCATGAAAGAACTTCATTAAATTTGTATTACAGAGCCTCGGTGGGGCAGTGGTTAGAGTGCAGTACTGCAAGCTACTTCTACTACAACTTGGCAGATCGAATCCCACTCAAGGTTAACTCAGCCTTCCCTCCTTCCGAAATGGGTAAAATGAGGGCCCAAATTGTTGGGGGGCAATATGCTGACTCTGAAAACCACTTAGAGAGGGCTGTAAAGTACTATAAAGCGGTATATAAGTCTAAGTACTATTGCTATTACGTAATAGGAATTATAAAAGTTAATGTATTGATTTTTTAAAAATTTATTTATTTAACACATTTATATGGTTGCCCATCTCACACATAAATGATTCCAGGCAGCTTACTCCCTTGATGAATCTGACACTTAGCAAAATGCTATAGCAATGTTCTGTGAAACATGACAAAATGCTAGTCTTTGGCTTCAGAGAAATATGAGTGCGTTTGCATGACTGAGATATGTTGGTGTTATGTCCTTGGGGCTGACACCAGTTCCGCATCAGGTCCGCAATTCTTACGGGGGCGTTCTTAGTCCCCATTGGCTGGCTCCCTTCGACAGTCGGCTATAAAAGCCGGCTGCTAGGTTGAGCCAGCTGCTGTTCGCTGGTAGGTCTGCTGTTAGCTGCAGACGCGACAGCCCCCTTTATTCCATGAATAAAGTGTGTGTTATGACTGAAGCTCTGGTGTGGCCTCCCTTCTTTCCAAACTTAACATTGGCGACAAGGGTGGGATCTGGCCAGCCAGCAGCTATATAAGAGCTGAAAATCACGAACCTGAAGCGCTGAACCGTAGCCGCGACGTTGAGAGCTCGGTCAGCCAATTGAGAGGAAATCGAAGCGGAGCGTGTAGCCGCTCAAGATCACAAATCAGCTACAAGAGAGCGGGCACTGAGAGCCTCAGCCGCCCAACAATAAACTTGCCAGACATTGCGTGTAGCGAAGCTCCAGCGCGACGCTCACAACCGCTAAATCCAGGCGCGAGATTTAAATCGCTGTCAGCGCGCAGCTGCAGCATCGCCGCCTCGCCCTTGTAAGGGCGCGAAATTTAAACAGGCGTCAGTTATAGCGTCTGTTCCAGCCGCCAAGGGCTGCAGAGAGCGAGAAAACCCAGAGAGATTCCACGAGCTGAATCACAAGACCAAATTGCACTGCGAGCGCAGCTGCTACCTGTACAACCCAGAGAGAACTCAGAAGCTGATCACTCGTTAATAGCACTACAAACTGTAGCTGCTACCATTCCCAGGGCCTGTATTCCCAGTGAGACTTATTTTACCTACCGAAAGCTGAACCAGTCATGAATGCGAATCCGGCGTTCCAGCCATTCAAACCAGACGAAGATAAATGGGACTCGTATAAAAACCGTTTTAACCATTATATTGATGCTGTGGGCCTGGCTGACGCTACAGACAACAAAAAGAAGTCTTTCTTCCTGAGCTACTGCGGGGCCACCATATTCGACATGGCAACAGCACTGTTTGCCCCAAGAGAGCTCAAGAATGTCCCATGGTCTGAGCTACTGGAGACCCTCTCCAATCATTATTCGCCAAAACCGTCACAGATCGTGAGACGCTTCGCCTTTCGCATGAGGAAGCAAGCGGAGGGAGAAACCATAAACCAATATATGGCAGCCCTCAGAACCGCAGCCCTGCACTGTGAATTTAAAGGCTACCTTGATGACATGCTCCTAGACCAACTTGTCTGCAGAGTCAAGGATGCAAGACTACAGAGGCGGTTGTTGGCAAGGAAGGACCTCAATCTAGCACAAGCCATCGAGGAAGCCCTGGCTGCAGAATTGGCAATACAATCAGTGGCTGAAATACAGGGAAGCACCCCCAAGGGTAATCCAGTCACTGTACATTCTGAGGAGGCAGTGAACGAGGAAGAGCCCATCGAGCAATCTGAAGTGCACTGCCTCAAACCATTCAAGCAGCCACAGGTAGGAACTAGACCGCGAGAAGGCAACGTACCTAGGCACACCCCGCTGTGCCTCTCCTGTGGGGGTCCCCATGCCAGAGCAACGTGCAGGTTCAAAAGTGCCACCTGCAACAACTGCAGCAGAAGAGGACACATCACTAGGGTGTGCCAGGCAGCGCATGTGGCTCCACAAAAGCCACCATCTTACGCCCCCTCGGGGCCATCCAGGCAAGTAAAAAACTGTTTTACATGCTATCAAGCTAACCATACCTTCTTAACACCCAATAAAATTAAACTCTCCATTCATTTAGAGGGTAAACCCTGCCTAATGGAGGTCGATACCGGGTCAGCGCTCTCGATTATTTCATGGAGCATGCTCAAGAAGATACGTCCCAGCCTGTCCAGGAAACAGCTGCAGAAGAGTCGCCTATCCTTACGAGACTACCAAGGGAAGAACATCCCAGTAATCGGAACAGGCAAGTTCCTAGTCAAATTCAGAACCTTTAAAGGACACCTGCCATTAGTGGTAGTTGATGGTGCCCTTCCTAGTCTTTTGGGGTTGGATTGGTTCCCCTCTCTTGGCCTTAACTTAACGGGGTTCATGCTGTCTCGTCCTCTGACACTGACTCACTATTCTCTGATTACGCTGACGTTTTCAGCGATGAATTGGGGTGCTACAAGGGCACACCTATTTCTTTCTCGGTGGACCCCCAGGCAGTTCCCATCCGTTTGAAACCGCGGAGAGTGCCATTCGCTCTGCGTTCCAAGCTGGATGCGGAACTAGACAAATTGTTAAAACAAGGGGTCATCGAACCCACGGATTTTGCCAAGTGGGAGACACCTATTGTCACACCCCTCAAAAAAGATGGTAGTATCAGGATGTGTTCAGATTACAAGACCACAATAAATCGCTATTTACAGACTAGCGCATACCCAGTGCCAGTAATCCAGCATTTACTGCACACATTCGAACCCGGAAAAATATTCGCCAAATTGGATATGTCTCAGGCTTACCAACAGTTTCCTGTAGACAACCAAACGGCCGAATTGCAAACCATTGTTACCCATAGAGGGGCCTTCCGTTGCAAGTGCCTCCAATTTGGTGTGAGTGTCGCCCCGGGCATATTCCAGTCGTTAATGGAACGGATCCTACAGGGCCTCCCTGGCGTGGTTCCGTACTTTGATGACATCTTGGTTTCTGCCCGGGACACAACACAGCTTTTCCTCAGAGTTAGAGGAGTGTTGGACAGATTCAGACAGCATGGCCTCAAACTAAAAAAAGAAAAATGCACCATAGCCACTAAGCAGGTGGACTTTTTCGGGTAATGAATAGACGCCTCTGGCATCCACCCGGTAGAATCAAAGGTTAAAGCCATTCATGAAGCGCCTACACCGGCGTCCAAACCAGAACTACAAGCCTTCCTAGGCCTGCTGAACTTCTATGCATCATTTCTGCCGCACAAGGCATCAATGGCAGAACCACTACATAGACTCTTAGATAAAAATGTTCCATGGCACTGGGGACCCAAAGAGGAATACGCTTTCAGGGCAGTCAAGTCACTCCTCACTTCAGACGCTGTACTGATCCAATTCAACCAGAACCTACCGCTAGTTTTGGCAGCAGATGCCTCGCCTTTCGGAATTGGGGCCGTATTAAGTCATAGACTACCCAACGGGTCCGAAGCCCCCATTGCGTTCTTCTCTAGAACATTTTCAACGACAGAACGCAACTATAGCCAAATCGACAAAGAGGCCCTAGCTGCCGTAGCAGCTGTTAAAAAATTTCATGAATTTCTATTTGGGCACAACTTCGAACTGGTCACAGACCACAAACCATTGTTGGGGCTTCTCTCCGGAGAAAAGCAAACACCACAAGTCTTGTCTCCCCGAATGACAAGATGGACTTTATTCCTGGCAGCATATTCATACAAGTTAGTACACCGTCCAGGAAAGAATCTCAGCCATGCAGACGCCCTCAGCTGGTGCCCGCTACCAATGCCTGTGGAGGATCCGGCACCAATCCACACCATCTTTGACACCAGTGAGTTCAGAATCCCAATCACTGCGAGAGACATTGCCTTCCAATCCAGGAAGGACAAACTGATCGCCCAGGTCCTGGACTGGGTGCGGAGGGGGTGGCCGGGCAATAACCCATCTAGCAATTTTCACCCTTTAAAGTCCGCCAACAGGAACTTTCCAGTTTACAGGGTTGTCTGCTGTGGGGGACCAGAGTTGTCATTCCAGAGTCACTACGCAGACCCGTCCTGAAGGCGTTACATGAAGGACACCCCGGCATTGTACGAATGAAGGCGTTGGCAAGGAGCTATGTATGGTGGCCGGGCATGGACGACGAAATTGCAAAATGGGTAAGCTCCTGCCGTCCCTGTCAAGAATCCCGGCCAGCACCCCAGTAACCCCTCCCACCAAATGGGAAATCCAACGCACCATGGTCCTGTCTACATGTTGACCTGGCGGTCCATTCCATGGCAAAACATTCCTAATAGTAGTAGACTCATTTTCTAAATGGATCGATGTGGCACTCCTTCTCTCAACCACCACACGAGCAGTCGCCCAAGCACTGACTCGTTTGTTAATCACACACGTCTCCCAGACACCCTCGTGTCGGATAACGGTCCTCAATTTACGTCCACAGACTTCAGCCGGTATGTCACCAACTTAGGCATCCGGCACATCTTAACGGCTCCCTTTCACCCCTCGAGCAATGGGTTGGCGAGCGAGCAGTCAGAACAACCAAAGAGGCCCTCGCCAGGTTCTCCCAAGATGACTGGCATTCCAGACTCTCGAGATTCCTTATAAGCCAACACTCGACCCCGTGCACGGTCACAAACAAATCACCGGCAGAGCTACTGATGGGCAGGCGCTTAAGGACAATACTAGACAGGCTGCACCCGCACTATTGCCCAGATACACCCCTTGGGTCTAACAGTAGGGTCAGGAGTTTTGTCTTACAGGATCAAGTCTTCACCAGAAATTACGTGGGGGACCCATTGTGGGTACCTGGCAGGATCGTGGCCATCACGGGGCCCAGGTCGTACCACGTCCAGTTAGAAGACGGGCGCATTTGGCGAAGGCACCTGGACCAGTTGAGGAGCCGGCAGAACGAGCACGCCACCTCCGACCCAGAGACCACAGCAACGTTCCAGGCACCGCATCCGGTACCTAGCTGGGACACTCAGAGTAACCTGCCTCCACCAACCGAACCGAGAGAGCAGACTGATGACCACGACCATCCCACAGAATCAACACCCATTCCCAGCAGCTCCCCTACCGCACCGGGAGACCGCAGCGACTCGACAACCCGGCCGGCAACCGGCGAGCAAGGTCGGGTGGCTGGACAGCTACCAAGGGACCAAATTCCCGCTGTCCCGAACTCTGTGCCACCCGCTCCTACACCCGAACTAAGACGATCAGAGCGGCAACACAAACCGCCTTCATACCTTAAAGACTACTCATGTTCGTATCTGGGGGGAAGGGGTGTTATGTCCTTGGGGCTGACACCAGTTCCCCATCAGGTCCGCAATTCTTACGGGGGCGTTCTTAGTCCCCATTGGCTGGCTCCCTTCGACAGCCGGCTATAAAAGCCGGCTGCTAGGTTGAGCCAGCTGCTGTTCGCTGGTAGGTCTGCTGTTAGCTGCAGACGTGACAGCCCCCTTTATTCCATGAATAAAGTGTGTGTTATGACTGAAGCTCTGGTGTGGCCTCCCTTCTTTCCGAACTTAACAGTTATGCTTTATTCATATATTATAGTCAAGCAGATCAGAAAGGATGGCTTCCTTTGAACAGAGTTTTCTGCAAAATGTAACATGATTTTTCTGTTTAACCTCCCCCCCACCAAAAAAGCATCTAAATCTTTAATTCCTTCCCACCCCAGTGATATTTCTGTTAATTGGCTACACCTGTAGGCTACACCTACACCTGGGCTTAATGGTCCTAAAGACAGTTATATATAGTAGACTCAACACAACAACAAAAATGCTTTCTTATGGTTTTAAATGCGAAGGTATTTTTGAAGAGGTTGGAGGAAAAATAAATAGGTGAAGAAAATGCTAGCTGAAAATCTCAATGGATTTTTGCTATGGACTCTGCAACTGTGGTTTCTGAAGTACTCTGACTGGTGGGATGCATCTAATGTTAGTGACACAGAATCCCATAGGTTCCTTATTGGAGGAGGCCCCAACAGATGTTATAAGACATGGCAGAAAAGATTGAATTATATACATTGACCTTGCTTCTGGACTCAACATACAATCAGATTTGCCTAAAGACAAATCTGGATCCAAACTTAAATGGATAACAGAATAACAGAGTTGAAAGATAATAGAATAACAGAGTCTTCTAGTCCATGAATTCAGAGCCTTTGTGAAATTTTAGCCAGACTAATTTCAGTTTAATGGATCTTTTCTAAGAAGGCTGATATACAGTTGACATTTTATACTGTGCATCTTTTTACACTTGAAAGGCCTGAAAAAATAGGTTTCTTTGCTGCACAGAAAATCTGTCTTCTAGGAACACTTGCATGCAATTTTCATTGTGCTTTCAAATCAGAGATTGTGTTTTCTTAACTCCTTTTTTCTGTCTCTAAAATTGTAGTTGTTTTTTTCATCTGACATGTTCTGTTCAAATAAGTCTTTTTAAAACTCCAGAACTATCATAATGAAAATGGAATTATCTCAGAGGGCATGTTTTTATTTATTGTATTGCCATGTTTACTTATATTTTCATTTTTCTTGTCCTTTATTTTGCTGTTTTTACAGTGTTTTACTTATTACATTGTATATCTTAGAAGCTACCGAGAGACATTTGATTTTGGAGTGTAAAATTCAATAAATGAAATAAATTATGGATGATAATTTTTAATTGAATTATTGACTACTTTACATCTCTGCATTGTCTGAGTAATCTTTTAAGAAATCTGGCAACAGTTGTATCCAAAGTTCTATTTGTAATAAGTTCACTAACCACATTTGGTAAATCAATAAGGGTAATAATATTAAGAAAAGATTCCAGAATTCAAAGCTGAATATTCAAGAATAGTACCTTACAATCCAGACAGTAACCCAGGCTCTCTTTATGAGGCCTTGCTGTGCACTTAGAGCTGGAAACGTTATTAGAGACCCCACACACCCATTTCAAGGTCTGTTTCTGTTGCTCCCCTCTGGGAGGATATTTCGAAGTAACTATAGCAGGACTACTAGAATCTGTAACAGCTTGGTTCCTTATGCCATCCATCTTGTAAATTCACAGGATTCCTCCCCCCCCCCCGCCATGTATATATATACATTTGAACTGATGTTTCTCTGTGTCATATATGTGTGTCTATGGGGTTATATGCATAATGGGTATTCTTTGAGAGCTGAATGTAACACCATTTCATTTTAATGTATGCTGATTAATGTATATTTAAAGTGACAATAAAGTTTTATTCTATGCTATGCTATTCTGTTCTGTTCTAATTTGCCTCTGTTAGGGATTTTTCACTACAATAGTGATGTTTTTTGCTCTTTATGGTGCTTTAGTTCAATCTGGCTGATTGCTGTTCTGGAACATGCTGGAGGAAACTGAGAGTACAGTCTTTAAAAGCAGTAGTCCAGACTGCCTTCCAATTAAGTTTGAGAGGGTCCTTCTGTTGAAGCGTTGTCAAATCATAGCAGCTCTGCAAAGCTGTGCCCAAATATCTGTATGTTCTTTTTAATTCCACGGTATACATTATTCATCCCAGAAGCCCTATTGAACACAGTCAGGGGTCTTCTTGAGCCCATTGATGAAACAATAGAAAGCACAGACAACCAAACAGAAGTCCCTCCATATTTGCTTTCCCAGTTCAATATAATGCATTCATCTAATTAGCTCAACCCTGGGGTTGTGCTCATTTTTAGCATGTTTTATTTATTTATTTAGTTATTTAATTTCTATAGCCATTCATCTCACTTTTCTGTGACTCTGGGTAATTTACCATGTCACATGATAAATACAAAGAATCTTTTGCAAATGGTTTCCTCTTTAGTATCATTTCTTTCCTCTTAGTCTGTATTTCCTAAGGGATGTGGGAGGAGGATTAAAACTTAAAATACATACCTAACATTGCCAAATTGCACTGATTTGGAATAGATAGATAGATAGATAGATAGATAGATAGATAGATAGATAGATAGATAGATAGGTATACACACACATACTGTCTATTTATCTATATCTATATCTATCTATCTATAGTTAAACACACATACATATACAGATACATATATAGATATAATCATTCGGCACTTAGAGGACGCTGATATTATAGTCTAGGACTACTGCAGTGCAGTGCTACTCTTATATATAAAAATGGTAATTACTAGTTTTCCAATTGTTTCTCCTTTATCACTTGTACTTGAAATGCACATTTGTTCCCAGACAGTTTAAAAATTTTAAACTGTTTTACAATAATAGAAAATGCAAGTATAACTAGATATTCAGCAGCTACCAAGCAGTGTTGTAAAATCAATGCCTAAAGTGGAGAAATTTGTCTTCCTTTATTTCATACATTGGTTGGTTACTAATGCAGGGCAGTACTGCAAACGTTACCATCAGAAAACTCAGCCTAACTGGAAGAAAGTATTGAATAAGCATCTTTTGTATGGATTGGCAATGGGATATCATATTTTTGATGCAGAAAGAACTTTTATAGGACTTGGTTCCAAGATTCCTCAAGATTCCAGGAGCACCAATAGGAAAGAGTTGTAATCTTAACCACACTAAATTTAGGATAATCCCCAGTGTAACAAGTAACTACATTCTATGGTCTCCATTTTGCAAAGGTTAATGTGAGTATTATGGATTAAAATTTGGTTTAATAAGGGAACAATTTTTGAAGAGCAATAGTTTGACAAACAATTAGGCCATTTTTAAACTATTTTAAGTGCAATAACATAAATCTTTGTTTTGAAATTTAGATGTGGCTCTTTCTGTAACAGCTTTGAACAGTGTTTTTCAAAATGGCATTGCTTATAACTTGCAAAAGTTACTCTGTTGCTGCTAAAAAGAGAACAGGAGGAGAACAGAATGGTATAAATTGCTCTTCTTGTTAGACATTGCAAATCTGCAACTATTCTTGTATTATTTTATTCTTCAATAACAACTATAAAAATTCTAGTTTAAGGAAAGAACATTAACAGCAAGTTCCCAAGGTTGCTTCTTATCACGGCCACATCTCTGTACCTATTAAGAATAGCTTTCACCATCACAAGAAATGCTATATTTACATAATAGATTTTCTACTTAGTATAATAATTTGGTGGGTAATAATTACACCATCTCCCAATGACTATGGGACAGAATCTAATTATATTAGAAAATGCTTTTTTTATTATTTGAAAGTCCAATGCACAGAAATGAATTTCTTTGAAGAGAAATTTTTACATGACCACAGAAGTAATTGAATTCTAAATCTTTTCCTCGTGAGCACGTCCATTAGCAAGGGTGCTGAAATCTTTTGGGGAGAAAGGCAGAGAGGTAGCATTTTTCATCATTATATTTCACCTGGACCAATTTGTCAGGCTCATCAGGCTGTCAGTGATGGCGCTGTCAAGAGAAATATTATCTCCATACACTAAACCATGTGAGATAAGGAACTAAAATCACTGCAAGGTATCAAGCACAAATGTGCACTAAAGCCCAGGTTGCTACATGAAACCTGCTCAATTCACATGCCCATATGACATTGCTGATTTTACTTATAGGGAGTAGCTGATTTCCTGCTAGATCACAATGTTTGCAAAGTTTATGGAGATTCTCAGTCATCGAGATCATGGTTGTCCTAAAGATACTTTTTTAAGAGGCAACTTGACTTTCTGGTTTTTCTTTGAAGACGTTTCGCTTCTCATCTCTTGGATGTTTTCAAACGTCTTCAAAGAAAAATGAGAAAGTCCAAATGCCTCTTGAAAAAGCACCTTTGGGACATTTGCAAAGTTTATTAAGTGTCAGGGAGGGATCATACTTTTGGCACGCATATTATATGGGGATAGTTCTCACTATCTAGGCAGAAAGAATTGTTCGTAAGTCCATGTTGTTTTTATAACATTTTCTGCAAAACCCATCTGACGTTCTTCCATAAAACTTCCCAATGGTATGTTAGAGATGTCTCAGCAATATATTTAGGGGACATAAATTCATATTACTTTCAATTTGCTTGAACCAACCAAGGAGGCCACTGTTACATGCTTACCTGGTTCTCCACTGAAGTGGTATTTTTAATTGCTGTGAAAGGAACACAAAATTGAAGTTAAAACTACATACAGTAAATATACAACTAATATATTAAGGTAATTCATAGCCTACTGCCTATTTTTTATGGGGCACATTAAAAATATTTGGGGGAAAGAACAGAGATTTATTATTTATTTACTTAGTGTATGGCATATCATACAGGAACTAGCAATATATATTAACATTTCACCTAGCTTCTTCTTCTTCTGTCATATCTGTCATTGGATGTTGGCAATCATGTTGGCAATTCTGTTTTTATCAACAGTTGCACGAAAAAGTGCTGCTGAGTTTTGTCCAAACCAGTTCTTTAGATTTTGAAGCCACTATGTTCTTCTTCTTCCTAGACCTCGTTTGCCTTCAATCTTTCCCTGAAGGAAGAAAGTATTGAATAAGCATCTTTTGTATGGATTGGCAATGGGATATCATATTCTTGATGCAGAAAGAACTTTTATAGGACTTGGTTCCAAGATTCCTCAAGATTCCAGGAGCACCAATAGGAAAGAATTGTAATCTTAACCACACTAAATTTAGGATAATCCCCAGTGTATTTTTCCAAGTGTTCACCTAGCTTAGTAAAATGCAATAGAATATAAATGTTAAAAAGATCTGTGTTCTAATGTAACAGTGTGAGCTAAATGAACTAGCCACTGCTGGCAGCCACACTTTCCTGGCTCCCAAAATATATGGCAATGGGGGGAAAAAACCCCAACACCAGAGTTTTTCAGGCCAAAATGACAAGAAAGGGAAGAAGCCAGGATCAGGGTCAACCTAGGGCTGATTTCATCCATGCCCACCATTGGCACTTCAATATAGGAATTTCTATGACTGTTGCTCTCAATCTCTGCATTTCTGTTTCAAAAGTCTTCTCATCTTGACAGGGTTTGAATGTTTATTACTGAACTAGACAGACTTTGAGATATTTCCATACACCACATTAGCAGCGGTCCATGTGTATAAATACAAATGGACTTTTATTTGACCAATTCTTTTACTCTGCATTCAGAAAGTATTCAGACACCCCCGCCCCTTCACTTTTGTCTAGCCACTCTGCCATAAAGCCCAGATTGGTGGAGGGCTGCAGTGATGGTTGGCCTTCTGGAATTCTGTCCCATCTCTACACTGGATCTCAGGAGCTCAGTCAGAATGACCATCGGGTTCTTGGTCACCTCCCTTAAGAAGCCCTTCACCCCCAGTTGCTCAGTTTGACCAGGCGACCAGCTCTTGTAAGAGTCCTGGTTGTGCCAAACTTCTTCCATTTGAGAATTGTGGAGGCCTCTCTGCTCTTAGGAACCTTCAGCGCAGCAGAAATGTTATTGTTAGCTTTCCCAGATATGTGCCTTGCAATAATCCTATCTCTGAGCTCTGCAGGCAGTTCCTTTGACCTCATGGCTTCTGCTGTGTTACAGTAGGCATTGTCAGCTGTGAGGCCTTCTATAGAGAGATGTGTGCCATTCCAAATCATGTCCAATCCATTTAATTTACCACAGTTGGACTCCAATCAAGGTGTAGAAACATGTCAGCAAGGATCAAAAGAAGTTGCAAAGGGTCTGAATACTGATGCCAATGTGATATTTCATTTTTTTTCCTTTTTAACAAATTTACAGACATTTCTAAAATTCTGCTTTCACTTTGCCTTAGATTAATGAGGAAAAAAAGAATTTAAAACAGTTGGTCCCTTTTAATAATTTAAACAATACAGTCAAAAGATGCACAGGGGTAGATGCAAGCATTTCATATCAACTCATCAGTACCTACATTACAATTTTAACTGATGAGTCAATACGAAATACTTGCATCTACCTCTGTTTGTCTTTTGACTGTATTGTTTTTTAAAAAAGAATGTCAACAACTGTAGGATCAGGCTGCAGCATAACAAAATTGATAAAAGTGAAGCGGGTCTGAATACTTTCTGAGTGCACTGTATATGCTGGGCTAAGATCTGCCAATCAGGGACCTGCCCTGCTTCCCTCTGCCTCACAATGCCATGTATCATGCCCATGAATCGGACTCTGAGGGAGAGGAGGAACAGCCGACAGGGAGTGGAGATGTGGCTCCGGAGATTGTGGAGGAAGCTGGGAAAGGGCAGAGGCCGGCTGGGCAGTCAGAGCAAGAACCAGGGCCATCCCCTCTTCATCCCAGGACATGTAGGGAGGAACGGAGAAGGAAACAACTTGACTTATGAGAGAGGAAGCGGCCATGATCCCCCTCATTAGCTGCAGCAGTAGTATATAAGAGAGACAGTTACAACACAGTGTTGCCAGAAGCAAAGCGTGTTTTATTTTGGGCTGAAGTTATCTTGGTTGGCGTCCTCACAACAGACTGTGCCTTGTTATCTCCTTGAAGTTGGTAATTGCTTATCCTGATCCATTGTGGAATTTCCTTCATTGTAGTTTGTTTTGGGGTTTTTATTTCACCTTTATCTGCTCATTAAGTTTGGACTGTATTGCTTTCTTTTAAAGACTATTTTTGAGTAAGTTTTATCTCCAACTGAAAATTATTGAAGAGTGGGGCCAAGTTGGAGGCATTAAAGAACATTTATTTACATTTTGGATTTTGTACGTTTGTGTTACACTCCAGGTCATCACACCATGGGACTCCCCTGGGATTTGGGGAACAAATTAATTCTTGGGTCAGCTGTTGCTTCAGAAGAAAAATTGCTAAAAACCCCTTTTCAGTGTTTCATTTGAAGCCATTGGACAAGTGGCTTCCAACTGGCAGAGAGTGTCACCTCATGCTGCCTCCTGGCATTTGTGCCTTGTCATCATCTCCTCATCCTCTACAGCTGTTCGGAGAGGCAACTGTGCCATTTCCTTCGCAAACCGGCTTGTCGAGATGTTGTTTTCCTCCCCATAAAGGCAGGAGACTGCAAAAGACGTGACAAGAGAAGGTGGAAGGTGAAGATATTTGGCTGACATTTAGGGAGGGAGGGGAGGGAGGCTGTGCTTCACCAGCAAAAGGAAATAATTTGTTGGCCATGTGGGGAGATGGGATTGAGCAGTGGAGACAGCTGCTCCACAGAATAAGATCTTGCAGACCGGGGGGAAAATGTAGACATTTTAAAAAGTTAACATACAAAAAAAAAAAAAATGACATGAGCAATTTTGGACACTAACAAATATCCTTCCATGATTCTTAGCTCCAGAATAGCAATATATGCAGAAATGCTGCAGCCTTCAGAAGCTTTCCTATTTAGGGATGTATGCAGCTTTCTTTCATCTGCATTAAAGTTAATGACTTGTATAAAAGCTCCATTTTCATCCATCTGGAGATGGGGTTATACTGTTATTTGTACTTTGAAAGGCATTAACCACATGTTGCTACACATACAAATCTTTAGGAAAAAAAGAAGAAACATATCAGAGGATAAATAGAGTCTTAGTTTCATGTATCTTCAGAGAATGTTTTCAAGAAAAGAGATTGGGAACAAAAGGAGATATGACAAATAAAACATTCCGTTTCATATTTTAAAAGCAACTAAACATGTCCTTGAGAGAGTTTATATGAGCAGTAGGAATAACCAAACTTGTGGGAAAAATATAAAAAGTGAGTAAATAAATGAAGAGGGGAAGGGGAATAATTTTGCAGCCCAGCCTTCCATTATATTTCATAATAATCCCATAATGCCTGCTGCTTTTCCTCAGGGTGGGTAAAAGGACTGTTGTCCTCTAAATGGGTTGGATGCTGAATGTATTCTTCTTAGCAGACAAAGCTTTCCTGAAACATGACATTTCTGATTCTATATGAATCACATTTGCCCTCTGCTATAGAAACAGATGTTGCAATCTCAAAACTCCATATTTTGAACAAGTTACTATGCCGCTGAGGTTATGAATTTGGAAGAGAAAAACTAATTAGACTGCAAAACAAAGCAAAACAAAAGCAGGAATTTCCCATTTATATTAGTAGAGCCAATGGAGAGGAAATTTGGGAACTAGTGAACAGAATGGTTGGCTTGATACAAATTACAGTCTAAAACTATTTCACTGTACATAACTGCATGCCTGCATGTTCCTCCCAATCCATAATTTTATGTAATTATAGAGTATATCCTTGTCTGGAGCTTTGCAGATGCATCAGAATAATAATTCTGAGAATTATAATTCCCAGGCACCCGAGCTGAAATGACCAGCTCAATTCACCACTTGCAAAAATGATATGCACACAGGTGGCATGCACAATTTTTCTTCCCTAGCTGTTTATGAAACATCTTCTCCAAGCATTGGTAGGCACCAAAACTGATTATTTAAAGATTGCACAAGATGAGATATCATCTTTTTCTATGATACACAGGCTGGTGATTTTATGCCTATTAACCAACAATCTGTTTGACAAAAGTCATATGATTGTATAAATAAAGTGCCTAAAACAGATGACAGAAAAACAAAAGACAGTCCCTATCAAGAGGCTCATAATTTAATTAAAAGCAGAATATATTATACAAAAGGGGGGGGAGGGAAAAAACCTTTGCTCAGAAATGTCAACAAGGAGAGAAACCACTAATCAATATGTCAACTCTAAAAGTTCAGTACCTTGCTTTATTTGTTTGCAGAAAGAAAAGGTATCTAATCATACTGATTTTCTTTAATACTTTGGTTAACTACAAATTATTATAGGGTGACAGGCAGTAGTCAGGCTTTATATCTAAACAATATAGCAATGTCTTTACACATAGCAAATGTCAGATTTCTACCTTGTACACTTTTGATAGAAGAAATGTGATTTCCATATCAGAAATGTGAACCACACGCTTTGAAAGACTGCAGTCTAATTTGTTCAAAGGTAGCAACAGTGCAAAACAGAGGCAAGGATGCCTAATTTTCTAGAAAGGAGTCTCTTCCATATCATCAACATTTTTGTCCTGAATGTTCAATGGGGAAAATGGATTTTAATTACATTATGGACACAAATGAATTAATTCCCATATGAGATTTTCAAGAACTATTTAAAAAAATAATGATAAACTGGCAATTTTGTGTTTAGAAATAGCTATAGAATAAATTCAATTGCACAAGGAGCAATAAAACTGAAGATAATTTAACCTTACAGTGATAAAACTCTGTAGTTCATAGTATATGTGTTTGAAAATTAATCTGACCAGCCACATCTAGGAATTACCTATAAGGGAACCCCACTATAATTAATCTTCAAATGGTATTTAGAAATAGCTCTGGAAGCAATTAGCAAACTTATAATCTTGATGAATAAAATAAATAACATTGTGTGTTTGTAAAATACACCTACATATTTACCTGTGATTTTTTAAAATAAGATCTGGTGGTATATTTTTTTGTGTACTGTATTAAAAACTTACCACTTAGTGGTCATTTTTGTTGTTCTTGAAAGTTAGTCAGCAAGTGCTGAAGTGTTCCACGTTTTATTGCCATGCAATCATGCATCACTGCACACAGAACAGCAGATGGTAGCCAAGAACAATGTCCAGACGTAATTAGCAGGATCTATGGTTGGTAAGATCGGAAGATAGGAAAAGGACGCCAAATGTTATGTTACCAAAGATTGGAGTGCGTATCAATATGATGAAAAGAGAGGATCATAAAATTGACACTGAGGAATCTACATTCTTTTTAAAAAAAAGAGAGATGCAAGAGTTATGTAAACTTGTCCCTAAGTTTTTCTTGTACAAATAAATCATTCACTAATTGTGTTTCTTGTCTGTTTGGGGAGGAGTATGACCAGTTGGCCACAATTTTGTTCTCTTATTTTGGGATGTGAGGAAATCATATTTTGTCATTTCCTAGGAAGACAGTTCTGTGAAGCATGAAGAACCTAGATGCATAGAAATCTCAACACTCAACTGGGTGCATTTCAATAAAGTTAGGTTAATTTAGATTGATACCTACTTTCACATTTCATTTCCATTTTTGAAACATACTGATTTGTATCAGCAGACCAAATTTTACTCAGGCTGTTCTTAAAAACTTTTCCCATTAATTTCTGTTTCTGAGGACTGAAGCAGATCAGAATATTTCTTTTTCCAGATTAGCTGGCAACCCCATATATATTACATTTCCTCCCTTTTTGCTTGCATGGTGTCTTTAATCAATCTATATGAGAACACTCAGGAACTGTGCCTTGGGTGCTATAATTTGTCACATAAAATAAAGTGTAATTTGGGAAAGCCAACATTTCTTGGGAGCTTATACTGCTCTTACCTATTATTTTCCTTTAAAGAGTTTTTGAGCTGTTCTTCTAATCATCCCAGGAGTAGGAGAAGAACTAAATACATTTTAAATAGAAAAAAAATGTAAATACAGCCATGAGGACAATGAAATATATTTTTTTGAAAAAGGAACTAAGTATAGAGCTATAACTGGGTGATTTGAAGTCTAAGAAGATTTACTTTGGGGGATTCTTTCTATAGTTATTGTTTCTAGAGTTACTATAGTTGTGATAATATTTCTTCAAGCCTCCAAAAACTAAAACATTTTTGATGCTGGGGGATTTTTTTTTAAAAAAGTTTCCAGGTACCAAAAAAAAAAACCAACCCTAGAGTTATCAGAACTGAAAATATGGATAGAAAGCAGAACTGTAATCATCAAGAGTTAAGACCAACCTCAACAAGTTGGACAGATGGATCTTTCAGAATGAAATAGAGAAACTGAATTTCTGAAAGTGAAGTAGAAATAATTATGATGTATAGACTAATCTAAAATTAGTCCATACATCATAATCTGCAGAGATTTGCACTCACTGGAAGATACTCTGGAGTGGAATAAAGGTACTTACAATGTCAAGGTGGATCTATGCAATCTCCAACTGTTCTGAAATATCCTCTAACCACAGCTAGCTAATCCTTCTCTGCTACAAGTGACAGGTAAATGGCGGATAAACCCTAAGACATTTGGAATAGGTATGAAAGCTGTTTCTGGTTCGGTGGAGTGATGTAATATTTGCAACTATCATTTCAGATTATGCCTTTTTTCCAAGTTTGCATTCATGTGTATGATACTAGGAATAAAAAAAGAAAATTCTACAAAAATTACACAGTAAACTAGAAAAAGCGTTGTTCATTTATACAGCACTCCATTCACAGAGATCAGTGGCTGCCTTCTAAATCTCTGTTTCCCAAACAGTGGTATTCTGTACAACTTTGGGACTCTGTGATAGCTCAGTAGGTGCTCCATGGAAAAATTTCATTGATCGTCCATTGCCTGACAATTGAGAATTTTTACTGGCTGGAGAAAATATAGATATGCTGGTGTGTGTGTGTGTGTGTGTGTGTGTGTGTGTGTTTCTCTCCTTCTAAGCAGCTTTCTTGCTTCAATAGACTCAAGTTAAACACCTGTGACTATTTTGATTTCTCAGTAATTTCAGAGTAGCTTCCTATCTCCTTAAGGTCAAGGTAAAGGTAAAGGTTCCCCTCACACAAATGTGCTAGTCATTTCCGGCTCTTGGGGGCGGTGCTCATCTCTGTTACAAAGCCGAACAGCCAGAGCTGTCTGAAGACGTCTCCATGGTTATGTGGCCAGCATGACTAAATGCCGAAGGTGCATGGAACTCTGTTACCTTCCCACCAAAATAGTCCCTATTTTTCTACTTGCATTTTTACATGCTTTCAAACTGCTAGGTTGGCAGAAGCTGTGACAAGTAACAGGAGCTCACTCCGTTATATGGCACTAGGGATTTGAACCACTGAACTGCCGACCTTTCTGATCGACAAGCTCAGTGTCTTAGCTACTGAGCCACCATGTCCCTTTTTCCCATCTCTTTATGGAGTACCAAACTGGCATAAAAATGTGAGTTTGTGGTGACTCACTTTCTGATTCTGAATTGAATCAAAACTTCTTGTTAATTCGAATAAACTTCCACAATATCTTCCATGTCCTTCACAATTCTCCATGGTGCAGCAACATGGAGACAGAGACCAGCCTGAGTGTGGCATTGATGGTTATTTCCAACTAGTAAGCCATCCAGGGTAATAGATGTTCATTAAGGATTTTCTTCATATATTCTCTAAATTTCCCTGGAAATGGTGAAGGGAAGAAGGTTAATTGCTTAAAACCTTTAACTTTATTTTCAAGCATTGGTGTAACAGTGTGTTGACAATAAATAATAAAGATGAATACTTGTCAATTAACAGAAATTTGCCTGTAAGTTTAGCATCTTTCACACATACAAGTGATATTTGGCTTCTCACATTTGTAACAGAGCCAGCATACGCTAAAGATCAAACAGTATTAAATATTTAGTCCATAAATGTTCCATGGCAGACATCCTTTCCAAAGCTTCACATCAACTCCAATTAGAAACTCTGCTCAGATATAATGAGACAGTGAGGAAATGCTTAGCAGGTGCTTTCTGCTGCTCTTCAGCTTTCAGGTCACAAGGACAAATTTCTGCAACAGGAACAAGTGACGATGACTATGTTGTAGGCGGATTTTGAAAACCCAAAGCCAGTGCTTTTTTTGTGAAGATTTATTCTGCTGTTTGTTAGTTTATCCAGGCGGCCTTTTTTTTTTTTTTTTTTTGGTCTTGCTTATATTTTAATTAATAGAACTTGGAATTTTTTTAAAATGGTGCGGTATTTGTATGTGTGGCATTATCCCTTCCACTCTAGCTGTCTTCTTTCCAGTAGTGTGATTCAACCGGTGTAACAATTGGTTTGGTAAGCATGCGCAGCACTTGACAATCGCCCATTTTCATCTCTAAAACATACTTTCTACTATAGTTTTACATGAGTAAAACTGCTGTGCTGCACAAATCACAGAAATATAGGACAGACTAGGGCAGGGGAGGGTGGGTGGGGCCAAACGATTGCCGGAACTAAGGGTTCACCCAAACTGGTGCAAACCAGTAGCAGCCCACCCCTGCTTTCTGTCTGTCTGTCTGTCCAAACTGTACTAACAAATAAATATGTCCACAATGATTCTACTCTCAAATGCACATAGTTGGAAAGAGTTTGGAATGGGAACTAGAGAAGGAACAAAGTAAGTGGCCCAATAGTGGCTGTCTAATTGGGTTGGGTGTTTGAAAATGGAAGGTAACACTACCAAGTAAGAACTTGACAGGCACATCTGCTTGTGACTTTCCTCAACTTTCTATTCTACCAAGTCTGGTAGGAAAATCCTATAATCTAAAACCAGGACAGCCAATTAGTCAATGTTCAAAATACCAGGAGCAATAGCACTTAGACTTATATACTTCCTTGTGGTGCTTTACAGCATTCTCTGGAAGGTTTACAATGTCAGTATTATTTGCAAATTGCCCCCAACAATCTGTGTCTTCATTTTACCGACCTCAGAAGGGTGGAAAGCTGAATCAGCCAGGAACAAATTCCAGGCTGTGGGCAGATATTGCCTGCAATACTGCATTCTAAACACTGCAGCACCAGGGCTCTGCCATCAGCAAGTTGAGTAAAGGGTCCCTTGCTTCCTTTTGCTTTGTTCCATTTGCAGAGATGTCTTAGTTCAAAGAGTTTATTGGATTCTTCATACTGGCGAACAAAATACTCTGGTGTGCATTCATATACGTATAAACTCAGATGAAGGAGTGAAAGCCCTGCCTTTTTAAGCTTACCAAGCTTTCAAACTTCAGCCAATCAATATTTTGCCTTTTTAAAATACATGATTATATTTGACAGCAAGCCAAACAGAATATCTGTTAAGATCCATTAGCAGTGATCCATAATTAAACATAGCAGTCACTTTAAAAAACTACTATCCCTTGGCAACATTGCTTAAGCTAAGTGTTTATCTTTCTTGTTTATTTCCACAATGGCAGTCATCACATTTGGTTACTTGTTTATTTTTATTATTATTAAATGAAAGTGTGGAGATGATATTGCAAAATATATGAAGTTTACAAATAGTTTTTGATGTATAAATCTCCCTTCAATGGTCTTTATATCCTAGTTAACTTACCAATTAGTCACACAACTTGACTTTTCTTTAAATCATCATTATAAATATTTTTATTTTGAGTTTGCTTAGCTCACACATAACAAGAATGGAAAAGGTAGTAAGTAGGAATTGGAAAATATTGTGTTTTAATCATACATATTAATGTTCACTATCTGTCTGTATCAGGGGTGTCAAACTCAAGGCCCATGGGCTGGATCCTGCCCACAGGGTGCTTAAATGTGACCCATGAGGCTGGCCTGGAAATAGCAAAGTATCAGCTTGTGGTGCCTCTGGCAACCAAAATGGGGCACGGGTGCACACCCCATTCCCCATTTTCAGTCTGGATGGCCTCCTGCAGCATTCTGGCAGCCAAAACAGGGCAGGGGGGGCAGGGGGGCCTCACAAAAATGGGACATGTTTTGGCCGGCAAGGTACTGCAGGAGACGTCTGTCTTGCCCCCAGCCGGCCCATGGAGGAGAAGTACAATGCTGATTCAGCCCTCGAAGAAATCCAGTTTGACATCCCTGCTCTACTGTATATGCTCTATCTATCATCCCTCTCTACACACACACACACAGAGACACAGAGCAATAGCACTTAGACTTATATACTGCTTTACAGTGCTTGATAGCCCTCTCTAAGTGGTTTACAGAGTCAGCATATTGCCCCCAACAATGTGGGTCCTCATTTTACCCAATTTGGAAGGATGGAAGGCTGAGTCAACCTTGATACATACATACATACATACATACATACATACATACATACATACATACATACATACCAGTGGTGGGATTCTACCAGTTTCCCTACTGGTTCGGTGATCGTGCACTGCACATGCACAACTTTCCAAGCACCAACTGAGGCTCTGCCGTGCCAATCAGCTGAGAGGATAAAGAACAGAAAAGTGCAGGGGTAGGTATGAGGGCCAATCCTGTGCTTTTCTCTTCTTTCTCCTCTTAGCTGATCGTCAGAGCTTTTTTGTTACTACCAGTTCAGCTGAACCAGGTCAAACCAGGAGCATTTCACCACTCATACATACATACATACATGCGTGCATGCATGCATATATCCATATATACGTATGTACAAAAAACAAACAAACAAACATTGAATTAGGGTTCTTCTATGCATTACTAAATTAGGGAGTCAAATCTTTTTGAATTTTTCCATGACAATTTTTTATGTTTTTTCATGATAATATTTTTTTCACTTTCTTCATTAAATTGTCTTCTAACGGTGACAGAGCAAGCATTTATCTTGAAAAGGACATTTAGTGCTGCTAGAAAATCCATTCACTGTAGTTTCCGAGGTAACACTCCTTGACAATTCCTATGTTATACAAAAGATCAGAAGCTGCAAAAAATATATAACTTGGTCCTTGCTTTTTTCAGATTGGGATCTGCATATTTCATTGTGGTATGGGGATTGACAGAAAACAGTACATGTTTCCATAATTATAGTGCTAGCTTTACCCTCTAGTGCATACAAGTCAAAAGAATCTGCTTCTGTTATTCACCCCATCCATTTGTTACTGTACAGCAAACTTCTTTATTTCTAGAATTGCAATGAAAAGATTTGCTTGGAAAGCTAAAACGGATACTCTTTGAGGTTACAAAAGGATAACATAAAATGAAAGGCAAATTGAAAGCTTTGTTGTTTTTGCTTCAAGTAACAATTCTTGTTTCCGGTAAATAATCTAAAAACACAAAGGCTAGTCAGAACAAGCCAGACATGCAGGACATTGAAAACTCTATTTTTGTTTCTTTCTGATTTTCTGGAAATGGTTCAATCCATTTTCAACTAAATAAAAATAACTTTGACCTATCAAAATAAAGATAAGATAAGTCTCAGATAAATTATAAGATAAGATAAGTCTCAGATAAATTATAATTGGCCTAGCTGTATCAAGTAATCATTTTGCAAAGGTTTCAAGACATGTTTCTTCTTATTTGTTTATTTAAGAAATTTATATAGCCACCCAACTCTGAGTAGTTTACAGGAATAAAACTTCAAATACAAAACCCAACATACCCCCAATCTCCTGGAGACAGCATTCAAACAAACCACTTTATGGAGTCCATATCAACGTGAGATTCCCCAGGCCCACTGGCAAAACCATGTCTTTGGGGCCTTTCAGAAGAGCATCAAGGACAGGCTAGTCTTATCTCTGCAGGGATGATGTTCCATAGGGAGGGAGGGAGCCACCACAGAAAAGGCTCTTCTTAGTCCCACTAGGTGGTCCTTCTAACCCAAACATTGCCTATCTGATCTGATCAGTTGGATAAATCATAATTGGGAAACAGGAGTCTTCCAAATAACTTGGCCTCAAGCCATATAAGTGATAACTATCACCATGAATTGGACCTGAAAGCAAATTGGCAACCAATGCAGCAAAAGAGAGGTAACATGTGCAAATCTAGACTTGCATAAAACCATGCAGATCATTTCATTTTACATCAATTGAAGCTTCCAAATACTTTTCAAGGATAGCCCCATGTTAAGTGCATTACAGTGGTCAAGACATAGATTAGAGAGTGAGTGACTGTGAACAGGGTCTGTTGGTCCAGGAAAGGGTATAACTAATGCACAATTTGCATCAACCTCCCTTCTACGTCAATCACCATCCCATCTGTACTCCCCTCTCTAATTTGGAACATATGTTGATTGCTCCACAGCTTTTCTGCCAAGGAATGACATTCTTTGTCTGGACAATGCTTAAGACACAGCCTTTTCCCAGCTTTCAAGTTGAAAAGCTGCACACAGTACCTTGCTGGAGGGATTTCATTAGCTATGAATCCTTCTCTTGCAATAACACACTTTTCTGCCATTGTCACTTGTCAGAGCTTCTCAGAGTAACATAAGCCACCTGGCTTGAATGTCCAAAGGCAAGTAATCATCAATAGAAGAAGACTTCTATTGTTTACTGGGGTCTACTAAAAAAAAAGGCTGACAGATGACACTCCAGAAGGTTAATAAGATGAAGGTAGTTCTTTCAGCTGGACCATAAGAGGGATTATGTCTGAGCAGCAGATAAAGAGCTTATTCCAGAAACAGAGACTGCTTTATTGTTCAAACTTTGTCACTCTCTCAGAATTATTACTCTGGTCCTTCTTCCATTCCCTTGGCTTAGAAATGTTGGCTTGAGAATTTGCTCAGTACTTATATGCCACATCTGTTATTATACGCTGGACTAGATGACATTGTAAAATATATATTTGGAAGCACATTTTCTAAAAAGTCAACTGGTAGGAGATTTGGGCATTTTACTCCCTTACTTTAAAGGGAAATCTCTTATTAAGTCATTCCTAATTCATTTTTTCTGCATGACTACTCATGAAAATTATGAAGGATATTTTTTTTAGGAGACAAAAAAGCATGTGTTTCAAAATTGGATTAATGTGTCTTATAATTTGTTTCACACTCCAAGTTCAAGGAAGCAAAGGTAAGTGTGAATTAAAGTGTACTGTACATATGTTACTTCAACTAGATGATGGAGTGGGAATAATGTAATGGAGAATTAGAAAGATGTGACTGTAACATATGTTTTGTTTAAACTAAGATATAGTTGCAATAGACGTAGGTTATTCCGATTTCCTGTTATAAATCTTAATATAATAAATAATTGTTTTTATCCTTTACATTTAAAAAAATGTCCCAGGAAACTTTTGAGTCTACAAAGCATAGAAATAATTTCTTCATTTTAGAGCACTAATGTTAACATGCATCAAGGCAATTACTTTTGATAAATATAGTCATATTTCAATTAAGAACTTTCAGTGAGAGCCATTAATTTCAAAAACCAAAAGAGGCAATAAACATTTTCTGGAAAAGCAAAAAAATATCATATCTATCCTGAAGCTCATTCAAATTTATTTTTAACTAACTTTTTTGCTTTGATTTCAATATTACATTTGGGAATCGCTGTATATATTTAGATGAAGCATTTCTGATTAATAGAAGTTGTCATGCTCCAAATTAACACAGAGGATTTAGGAGGAACTAGCATACATAAATGTGTACATTTATCAGAACCAAAGACATTTTTATTACAACACCAGTATTAAAGAAAAATATAAGATCAATAGCCACCGGAAGTCTGATTTCCAGTTGGAATTTAGCATAATTTACTGACTTTTCTAGTACCTGTAATGAGCTTAATTATGTAATCAATAAATAGATGTTTGTTGTGAGGAAAACATAAGTATTACAAATCTTAACTTGACTTTTTAGACTATTATTTGTTGTTCTAGTTTTCATTTCTAAATCAATATAGTAGTTTAATAGTATTCTAAAAGTACTATTTTCATGCCAGGGGAGGGTGGGAAATGAATGCTTCGCTAAAGCGTTAAGCAAAATGTAGCTATAGCTATATGGCTTTTGCAGTTAAACTGGCATTTTATAAAAATTAAAATAAATTTACTCAACAAGTTGCCCATACAAATTCATAAAGGGAGCCCTGTTGGTTTCTTAAAGGAGTTTTATTCCATTGCTAGTTTTTCTCTGCATTTCTCCAGACATCAAAATAATTACAGGGGTTTACAACTTTTTATTATACTTTCTGAACTAAAAGTTTCAATCTCATTCTCCCTCTCCCTTACACACACACACACACACCACATACACAACTTATCCCTTATCCCTAATTCAGACTAGGCTACAGTTCCAGAAAAATCCTATTGAAGTGGAAGCGTGCCTAGAGAAATGACCAATGCCATGGTCTCTGTGATGAGTTCAAAGGACTACAGTTCCCATTCAGTTTTAGACTTTCTAACAGAATAACAGAGTTAGAAGGGAAGTCTTCTAGTCTGGTTCCCTGCTCATTTGTCTGAAGTGGTGTAGGTTTTCCTGCCTATGCAGGTGGTTGGACTAGAAGACCCCCAAGGTCCCTTCCAACTGTTATTCTATTCTATTCAAGCAGGAAAATCTATACCATTTCAGACAAATCATTCTCCAACCTCTTCTTGAAAACCTCCAGTGTAGGAGCATCCACAATTTCTGGAGGCAAGTTATTCCACCGGTTAATTGTTCTTACTATCAAGAAATTTCTCCTTAGTTCTAGGTTGGTTCTCTCCTTTATTAGTCTCTATCCATTGCTTCTTGTTCTGCCTTCAAATGTTTGGAGAACAGGTTGATCCCTCTTTTCTGTGCCAGCCCCTTAGATATTGGAACACTACTATCATGTCACCACAGTCCTTCTTTTCTTCAGATTAGACATATCCAATTCCTACAACCATTCTTCAAATGTTTTAGCCTCCAATTCCTTTTTAACTAAGCTTGGTGAATCCAATTCGTATACTTCCTGATACTACCCTACTTTGTTATCATCCAATTCTCATGAAATAATCCCATGTTTTGAGAACCATTCCTTGTTAAGTTTTCTTAATTATCTCCACTTTGGTATGTTTGCACTGCAAAAACTGCAAGACAAACTCTTTTGCCTCATTGGCCTGCTTTGAAGTGGTCTCATAAACTTTAGCTTCATTCAATATTGTTCATATCTCCATACATCTATAGAACACAAACAAATCCAATGAAATACATAGCTACAAATGAATAGTGTATATAATAAATAACAACACTGGTAACAATGTGGTTATAGCAATTGGGTTAATTTTATATTAATGATTACAATTAAGGAGGGACGCTGGTTCTTATCTGAGTGCCTATGACAGATAGAGCAGTATCTCATATTATTGGTAAGTATTTTCCTTCATCTGAAAACCAAAGTGAGTGTGGCTTGGCATTCTGGAAAATTAATAAATATCTAAAGCTTCTTGATAGAAGTGACGACTAATCTTCACCAGGTGAAGCAATAAAAATTCTTCTTAAAAATATTTGGTGGATAAGATGTTTTTTAAAAAGCAGAAGTATAACCAAGTCAGGTGGGAAAAGAAAGGGATAGCATTTTTAAAAAATATTTTTTTTTCTTATTCTTTGCAAAAAGCCCTTGGTTGGCTGAATTTAGAATTCTTCTGTTGCATATGTTTTAACACTGAGCAAAGTATACATCTATATCTTGACAGCCTGTAAAAATATAACAAATAGTGTTGAATTTGGTCTGTTTATGTTATATCTTGTCTGGGAAAAATTTCAACCCCTCATTTTAAAAATATGATTTAAAACATTTGATGTTTGATAGTGCATGCACACACATAAATCATCCCTCTCACTCATATTCATAATCCTTAACACTGGAATATATTTGAATTTCCAAAGTTTAACAGCCAGTCCTAGATGTAGTTTGTCAGAAGTCACCCTCACTGATTTTGATTTTAATGAACCTTTTCAAAATATAATTGCATAGGATTAAAAATTGAATGTGCCAATAGAACATTTTCTTAGTTTGATGTGCCCATAAAAGAGATAAAATTATTGCAGTGATTTGTTTGGAAAAAAGGTCCACATTTCCATCTGTTATAACTTGGAAATCAGACTGTAATTTGGAGGATGGTTGATTTAAGGTTTTGTTTAGAGATAAGAGGTATATGAGAAAGAACTCATTTATTGCATTTTAAAATTATTAGATTAAGGTTAAAACAGTTATGCTGTTATCTTGCAATTTTTATTGGATCTTTATCAACTAGATTTGAATGATGAGGTTTAGGGGATTTGTTTGTAGATAGAAAATGAGATATAAATGTCAAAGGAAGGAATTCACATGGGTTTATTAGATCAAGTTTATAATAGATATGTTGCTATTTCTGGTAACCCTTAATGGACTTTTGCTTATTAGGATGGATGATGAGGCTTTAAATATTTATTAATGGAGAATGAGATGATGTATAGGATGAAGAGATTGTTGATTTTAAAAGATGTGGATAAGTTGTTAAAGTTATTTATACTTGCTGGGATAAAGGAGAAAATTATCTCTTTCAATTTTTTTGTGATTTTCTTTTTTACTTTTTATAGTTTATATTAATTGTATCTATTTAATGCAATCTCGGATAAAATTATCACCAAAAGGTTAAAAAAAGGAAATGTGCAGTAGGGGTCTTGGGAACCATCTTCATAAACCCCTTCAACTCCAACAATATGCTGGCCTTGGATATGCAGATATATAAATATATGCAGTGTTAGGTATTGATTATGTGCTATCAAATTACTGTCAATTTTTAGAGATTACTTCAGGGTATCTAAACTTGGCAACTTAAAGACCTGTGGACTTCTAAAGTTGCCAAGGTTGGGCATCCCTGGATTATATAGATAGACCTTCTCTATGATAACCTGTTCCCAGCCTGCTCCTTCAAATCCTCCAATGGCGCACTCGTCACTGCTGTAATAAAATCCTTGCTTCTTTCTGGTCATACACATCCTTTTCCTCCCTCCTCCCTTCCTTTTTTTCTTTCAGTTTTCCCAGTATTTCCCAACTTGTAAAAGCAAGAGCTGGAATTTTGCATAATGTATCCAAAATATCATTTGGGCCTGTTGATTTGGGCCTCACATGAGAATTTTGGACTGATATGGTCTATTTTTTTTTTCTTGGCTCTGTGCGGCCTTATCAAGAAATTTCTCCAACACCGGAGTTGAAATATGTTGATACATTTCCTATGCTGCCTTTTCAAATCCAACTGAAACATTGAATTCAGTCCAATCCTTAAAAGAAAAACAGGAAATCAAAGACCACACCCTCACTAACAATGACAAGGCAAAAACTGTTTGTAAACAGGAAGTTAACCAAACACTTCCCAGCACTGATAATGTTACTGCCAACTGAAAAATAGTTCTCTGGTCTTTTAGAGTTGTCAGCAGAAAGGAAGGGGGGAGTAATGCATACCTTAAATATTTTCATAGATAATTGCTAGGCAGCCGAAGCTTCTGGCACACAAGATTATTACTGGAGAGCATGATTGATGACTCTTGGCTATGAATGTATCCCATTGGAGAATATACATCCAGGGGGTGGGGGAAGACCAGGGTCAAGGGTGAGATGAATGATGCATCTCAGTGTCAGCTGCATCCAGGTAACGCCAACATGTTCACTCCTAATAAATGGTTTTTTTAAAACTCTGAAAGATGCAGCTAGAGACTCATAATTTGAATGGGGGTGATTGTCAGAACCTTGACAGTTACCTAGTTGGGTAATGAAACATCTGCTAGCAATCAAGCTCAAAGAGAACCTAGAACTCCAGTTCATACTGAACTACGTGTATTCTTTTCTGTTGAAAAGAGAAATAAATAAACAGAAAAACTTTGAATATGCAAATAAACCAAAAAAATTACTAGCCTATTCATTTAGAAAAAAAGAAATAAAAAATATTAGCACTAAAGTAAGTCCAAATTGTTACCTTCCAGATCAGAAATAATGAAGGAATAAATAGCTTGATTAAAATACAAATTATATTGCAAGACTAATTTTGATGACGTTGCCATGAATAAACATATTAAAAAGTCAGATTTTTTTTAAAAAAAGATCAACATAGGCATCTACTAAATACCCATATAACACTCTGCAAATTATATTCTTTATCCACAATGGAATAACAGAGGTCGTATCAGATTGATTGAATTTCATCTAACCAGTTCTCTAACACAAAACCTGTGAATGACCTTGAAATGTAAGTCATGGGAAAAATTTGATCCCTAGGAAAATAATTTGGGATAGCTATTATATTCAGTAAGTTATATAATTTCTTTCCACAGTATTTTAAAAATCTTCACATCTTGTAAAAAAAAAACTTCAGCAGTAACAAGTAAAACCAAAACAAAATCTTACAGAGGACAAGAGATGACACAAATCAAAGGTTCTTCACCCAGTAATGATCCAAATTAATAGGCTGCTGGTGAAGTGGCTGTGTCCTAAATTATTGTTCATTTAAGATGCCGCTAGTGGTCATGCTCTTTGTATCTATATTGTAGTGAGGGTAAGTATGTGTGTTTCGGTTTTAAATAAATCAATTTACAGTAGTTTCCAAGCACACTGAACAATATGAAAGAATGTGATAATACTAAACGTGTTTGCCAACTGTATTTTGCATTTTCAGATAAATGTTGCAAATATATGCTTCCAATGTGATTTAATGTCAATTATGCTTTACACTAAACATGTAGAAAAGCCTGCAATTTGACTCCCAAATTATTTTAAGCATGTTCATTTCCACCACCACCCCGCTTCTCCTCCCTCCTGCAGTCAATCAATTCTATGTTCCCAAAAGCCTCTGGGGAGACTAGGAGAAAAAGACTTTTAAATCCTGTAGAAGCAGGCACAAAGGGAATAATTCAGAAAAATGGGCTTGGCTCCTAAAATAAATCAACTGAACTAAATTAGCTAAGTATTTTTAATCCATCCCCTTACTTCCTATCCCAAACCTATAGTACAACTTTTGGAAGAAATAAATGATTTTCCATTCAGCAATTTGCTTATTCCCTAGCAGTACAAAGAATGATCGTTATTGCTTTCTGAGCATCTGAGCTCATGTGTTCATATCATTTTATAATGCTTATATCTGTGACAGGCTTAAAACCCTCTGCAACTCAAAAAAAACCAATAAAATTGTTTTCAAAAAAAAAAAAAACTCTCTGCAACTCACTGGCAAACTTATATCATATTCCCAATAAATTATCAATTCCTTACTAATTTGTGTGCCAAAGTCCTCGGCTTTTGCAGATGTGTCGGTGCTCTTTTACATGATGTGCAATTATTTCTTTTAATTACATCACACTTATTATAATTTTAATATGATACAATATAAGAGACCTCCCCCAAGGCAAGACCTCCTTTTGCAACCTGCAATATGTTTTCAAAATACTCTGATTCTGAACTTTTTTTACTGATATTAATAGACAATCAGGAAAGAGCAATGGAAGACTATTCATATATAGGTAGCCCTAGGCTTACAACTACAGCTCAGAATGTATGCTGCTAAGTGAGAAATTGGTTAGGTGAATTTTTCCTCATTTGATGAATTTTCTTGCCATAGTTGTTAAATGGATCACTGCAGTTTTAAGTCAGTAACACAGTTATTAAGTGAATCTGTTTTCCTCATTAACTTTGCTTGTTCAGAAGGTCACAAAAAGTGATCATGTGACCCTGGGGACACTACAACTGTCATAAACCTGAGTCAGTTGTCAACCGTCTGACAGATAACAGATAATCAGAGTTGGAAGAGACCTTATAGGTCATCTAGTCCAACCCCCCACCCAAGCAGGAGACCCTACACCATTTCTGACAGATTGAAGTCCAATCTCTTATTGAAGGTCTCAAGTGATGGCTCTCCCACAACTTCCGAGGGCAAGCTGTTCCATTGGTTGATTGTTCTCACTGTCAGAAAGTTTCTCCTTATTTCCAGGTTAAATCTCTCCTTGTTCAGTTTCCATCCATTATTCCTTGTCTGGCCTACAGGTGCTTTAGAAAATAGCTTGAACCCTTCCTCTCTGTGGCAGCCCCTCAAATATTGGAAGACTGCTATCCTGTCTCCCCTAGCCTTCTCTTCACTAGACTAGCCAAGCCCAGTTCCTGCAACCATTCTTTATATGTTGTAGTCTCCAGTCCCTGAATCATCCTGGTTGCTCTTCTCTGTACTTTTTGTAGAATCTCAACATCTGTTTTATAATGTGGTGAACAAAACTGGATGCAATATTCTAGGTGTGGTCTTACTAAGGCTTTATAGAGTGGTATTAGTATATCACTTGATCTCAATTGTATCCCTCTGTTAATGCAACTTAGGATTGCATTAGCTTTTTTGGCAGCTGCTGCACATTGCTCGTTCATGTTTAGCTGGTTGTCCACTAAGACTCCAAGATCCCTCTCACAGTTACTGTTTTTGAGCCTGGTTTCACCCAGTCTATATGTGTACTTCTGGTTTTTCTTCCCTAAGTGTAGGACTTTACTTTTCTCTACATTGACTTTCATTTTGTTAGATATGGCCCTGTGTTCTAGTCTGTCAAGATCCATCTGGATCTTGAGCCTATCTTCTTGGGTGTTAGCTACTCCTGCCAGCTTAGTATCATCTGCAAATTTGGTAAGTTCCCCTTCTATTCCCTCATCTAAGTCATTAATGAAAATATTGAAGAGTACTGGGCCTAAGACGGAACCTTGTGGCACCCCACTGCTAACTTCCCTCCATTTATACTTAGACCCATTAAGGACTACTCGTTGAGTACGGCAGCCAGTTGCAAGTCCATCTAGTGGTGGTGCTATCTATTCCACTTTTTTCAAGCTTACAAAGAAGTAGGTTGTGGTCTATTTTGTCAAATGCCTTGCTGAAATCTAAATACACTGCTCAAAAAAATAAAGGGAACACAAAAATAAGACATCCTAGATCTGAATCAATGAAATATTCTTATTAAATACTTTGTTCATTACATAGTTGAATGTGCTGACAACAAAATCACACAAAAATTATCAATGGAAATCAAATTTAGCAACCCATGGAGGTCTGGATTTGGAGTTACACTCAAAATTAAAGTGGAAAAAAACACTACAGGCTGATCCAACTTTGATGTAATGTCCTTAAAACAAGTCAAAATGAGGCTTAGTAGTGTGTGTGGCCTCCACATGCCTGTATGACCTTCCTACAATGCGTGGGCATGCTCCTGATGAGGTGGTGGATGGTCTCCTGAGGGATCTTCTCCCACACCTGGACTAAAGCATCCCCCAACTCCTGGACAGTCTGTGGTGCAACATGGCATTGGTGGATGGAGCAAGACATGATGTCCCAGATGTGCTCAATTGGATTCAGGTCTGGGGAACGGGCGGGCCAGTCCATAGCATCAATGCCTTTGTCTTTCAGGAACTGCTGACACACTCCAGCCACATGAGGTCTAGCATTGTCTTGCATTAGGAGAAACCCAGGGCCAACCGCACCAGAATATGGTCTCACAAGGGGTCTGAGGATCTCATCTCAGTACCTAATAGCAGTCAGGTACCTCTGGCGAGCACATGGAGGACTGTGAGGCCCCCTAAAGAATGCCACCCCACACCGTTACTGACCCACTGCCAAACCGGTCATGCTGGAGGATGTTGCAGGCAACAGAACATTCTCCACGGCATCTCCAGACCTTGTCATGTCTGTCACATGTGCTCAGTGTGAACCTGCTTTCATCTGTGAAAAGCACAGGGCACCAGTGGCGAATTAGCCAATCTTGGTGTTCTCTGGCAAATGCCAAACAACCTGCACGGTGTTGGGCTGTAAGCACAACCCCCACCAGTGGACATCAGGCCTTCATACCACCCTCATGGAGTCTGTTTCTGACTGTTTGAGCAGCCACATGCACATTTGTGGCCCGCTGGAGGTCATTTTGCAGGACTCTGGCAGTGCTCCTCCTGTTCTTCCTTGCACAAAAGCGGAGTTAGCGGTCCTGATGCTGGGTTATGCTACGACCTCCTCCATGTCTCCTGATGTACTGGACTGTCTCCTGGTAGCCCCTCCATGCTGACAGACACAGCAAAGCTTCTTGCCACAGCTCGCATTGATGTGCCATCCTGGATGAGCTGCACTACCCAACCCACTTGTGTGGGTTGTAGACTCTGTCTCATGCTACCACTAGAGTGACAGCACCACCAGCATTCCAAAGTGACTAAACCATCAGCCAGAAAGCATAGGAACTGAGAAGTGGTCTGTGGTCACCACCTACAGAACCACTTCTTTATTGGGGATGTCTTGCTACCTGCCTATGCTTTCCACCTGTTGTCTATTCCATTTGCACAACAGCATGTGAAATTGATTGTCAGTCAGTGTTGCTACCTAAGTGGACAGTTTGATTTCACAGAAGTGTGATTGACTTGGAGTTACGTTGTGTTGTTTAAGTGTTCCCTTTATTTTTTTGAGCAGTGTATATTATGTCCACAGTATTTTGCTTGTCTACTAATTTAGTCACTATGTTGAAGAATGAAATAAGATTGGTTTGGCATGATCTTTTTTAACAAACCTGTGCTGACTGCTGGTTATTACTTTACTTTGGATCACATGACCAAGGGGACAGTTGTAAGTGTGAACAATGGTCATAAGTCAGTTTTTTTCAGTGCCATTGTAACTTGAATGGTCACAAAATGAACTATTGTAAGCTACTTGTAAAGAAAGTTATTATATGCACAAAAATGAAAACAGACGATGAAATACCCATAATGGAGGAACGGTGGAAAAGATACTGGAACTAGCAGAGATGGCAAAATGAATTTGTTTGTTCAGTGAAAGCTCAACTACTGCATTTATTAATGAGTAGAACTTTTTTAAAAAAATGGAAAAAGGAAAAAAAAAACCCTGTGAAGATTGGAAAAGATATATTATGGAAAGAGAAATTATGATGGAGAGGGGGGGGGAGAGAGAGAGATTCTGTCAAGACTGAAGCCTATTCTTTGTAACTTTTTTTCTTTGTCTTTATTTTCTTTTTAATTTTAATTTCTCTCTGGTCTGTCTGGGAAAGAAATTAAGTTCTGATAGCTCCAAAGTTATACTGAAAACAACCTATCATTGAATATTCAAATCCAATAAAATTATTCAGCAGTAAATAATTATAATAATATTTTTCTCCTGTTAATAGAATGCTAACACTGAGGGCTGTTGTTGGTTTCAATTTTACTGTAAAAATAAAATAGGTGACTCTGATGTTAAGTCAGATGTTGCAAAGCATAATGCCCAAAAGAGGTTCCTCTGGAAAACAGTGAACACTTCAGTATAAAAATATGAAGGAGAAAAATTGGATGTAAATGTTAAGTGATAATAAAATATCACTGGAGTATGACAGATGCCTGCCTATCTACAACTGAATTGTAATGACAATATACACTATTTCCACAGCTCTCTTCAATGTGCAGAAAATAGGACAAATGCCTGTGACAATTAACAGAACTAAGTATAAGGGCAAAACTATTGTCATCGGTGAATATGTTATATGCAGATATAAAAAATGCAATAAAACCAATATATTAGTTCAGTTTATTAAATGTCAAAGATAAAGAGGTTGTGAATTCAGCACCTATGCTTCTGGAATTTTAAATGTTTGTGTTGGGAAGAGGGGGGCAATGGAAGTAATTTACTATTGCCTTCTTTCAGGATATTTTGTTTTTCAATTTCCCATTCTAGTTTATGGCTGTAATGATTTGTGAGAATCTCCAGCAGGAGGAGGAGGAATAGCAATAGCAACAGACTAGGCATGGCTCAGATAAGAGGCAGCTTAGCTCACAGAAGGAGTGGGGACCTGACAAATGTCTCAGAAGGAGATCTCCCTTGTTTCTTGGACTGTAAAAGTGAGATGGAAGGGAGGTTACAAGATTCTGTTAATATAATCTTACAATACATGTTGCATTAGCACTCATGGCTGGTGCTTCTTGTCTGGATTACCTCAAAGTGCTGTCAATAGTTGGACGGTTTCTCATACAAGAACTAACATCTGTCTCTGAGTTTATTTGTACAGAGATTAGAGAAATTGGTTTGCCAACTGGCAAAATGCTATACTATTAAGTACATAAGAACTGAAATGAGATGGGCTTTCCCCCCATTGTGAAGAACCTTCTTGAATATTATTTTATATCTCATGTGTCAGGATTCCTGGCCTGAATTAAGCTTTGTTTATATATTGCACAACTGAACCTTGTTATAAAGTCTTCCTGGGGAAAAGGAATGCTCTGATGCACAACTGAATGCTTCTATAGTCAGGATATCAATTACAGAAACGGAACAGATGGAAGAGATTGACTTACTTTCCAATTCATGGGCAAATTCCACCTGCCTCCCCTCAGCTCATGTTAGCTGAGAAGAAACTCCAGATACTTTATTCAAACTGGAAAAAATACCTTATTTATGACTCAATCTTCCAAGCTCTCGGATGCCAAATCTCTAAACTACCTTCTCCTCTTGCCATTAAGACTCACTTGGGGAAGCTTCCTCAGTCTCCACTGATTGTCAGAGGGGAGGAAATATTTCCCCCCTCTCTTTCTTGCATTCAGCCCTAGTTTGAGAAACTTTGAGTCAAGCTTCTTTGAAGGTCAGACAGATCACAAATGTTTTCTAGAAAGCCATACCAAATCCCTTTCAACAATTCTAGCCCACCCCGCACCTGCTAATGAGTGTTTGAGGCCTGTGGGTTTATCACCATTGCCACTTCCAATTGCTCTTTCTGTTGCATATCCATATGAGGGAGTGAAGCCAAGGAACAAAGAACAGAACAGAACAGAATAGAATAGAATAGAATAGAATAGAATAGAATAGAATAGAATAGAATAGAATAGAATAGAATAGAATAGAATATTTTATTGGCCAAGTGTGATTGGGCACATAGGGGATTTGTCTTGGTGTAAATACTCTCAGTATACATAAAAGAAAAGATACATTCGTCAGGAGCCGAGAATCATAAGGTACGACATTAATGATAGTCATAGAGTACAATAAACAATCAATCATACTAGGAAACAGTCAATATAAATTGTAAGTATACAAGCAACAAAGCTACAGGCATACAGTCACAAGTGATAGGGGATGGGTGGTAAGGAGTGATGACAAGATTAACAGTAATAGTAGTGCAGACTTTGTAATAGTTGAACAGGGTTGAGGGAATTATTTGTTTAGCAGAGTGATGGCTTTTAGGAAAAAACTGTCCTTGTGTCTAGTTGTTCTGGTGTTCTGGTCCACCATTACGGTGGGAAAAGTAGTTTGTCCTGATTGGCTAAGCTGTCAGGCAGCTCCCTATAAAAAGGCAAGCTGTTAGACAGGCTGCTGCTGGGTTGTTGTTGTTTAATAAAGAGCTTGAAGTTGAAGATCAGTGTCTGCCTCTTCAATCAGCCCACAATTTAACACTTTCCTTTAGTGGACTTAGCATAAAAATTACTCTAGTAGGATCTAAGGGAAATTCCACTGCCCACCACAAGCAGTTCACATTGAATCATGAAGGTCAGGAATTGTCCTCTTCCAAGGTTTTCTGGCAAGGTCCACAAACTGATAGTATTGCAACAATGCTACACCAAGGTGCACAGCAGATAGTGGTGTGCCCTGAGGATTGGAGGCCATCTTCTGGAACCAAAGTGAAATCTTTTGCCTCTTCAAATAGAGCGTATGAGAGTTGCAAGATCGATGTCAGCCTTACAAGGAAGACTAGACTAAAAAACCAATAGGCCAAGATTACTTTTACTGTAAACAGCTCTAGTAATAGCATTTTTCAAGTCTGAATGTGCTTCCACCTTCCCTTAACAGATAACAGATAATCAGAGTTGGAAGGGACCTTGTAGGTCATCTAGTCCAACCCCATGCCCAAGCGGGAGACCCTACACCATTTCTGACAAATGGCAGTCCAATCTCTGCTTGAAAGTCTCAAGTGATGGCTCTCCCACAACTTCCGGGGGCAAGCTGTCCCGTTGGTTGATTGTTCTCACTGTCAGAAAGTTTCTCCTTTTTTCCAGGTTAAATCTCTCCTTGTTCAGTTTCCATCCATTATTCCTTGTCTGGCCTACAGGCACTTTAGAAAATAACCCCTTCCTCTCTGTGGCAGCCCCTCAAATATTAGAAGACTGCTATCATGTCTCCCCTGGTCCTTCTCTTTACTAGACTAGCCAAGCCCAGTTCCTGCAACCGTTCTTCATATGTTTTAGTCTCCAGTCCCCGAATCATCCTGGTTGCTCTTCTCTGTATTTTTTGTAGAGTCTCAACATCTTTTTTATAATGTGGTGACCAAAACTGGATGCAGTACTCTAGGTGTGGTCTTACTAAGGCTTTATAGAGTGGTATTAGTACTTCCCTTGATCTTGATTGTATCCCTCTGTTAATATAATTTAGGATTGTCATTCAAACTAGGGGGTGACTTGTCTGAAATATTTTCTCAAATTAGTTTTTTGGCCCAGGCTCAAGCCCTACTTACCTGGCTGTTTCTTTGACAACAGCTATTCCTCCTATCCTTCGTAATCATTCTCTAAGCCTACTACAGTTACTCATTAGTGTTAGACTCAAAGTTCTAGTTTTCCTTGGGAAAGATTATGGCAACCTTGGGCAGAGAGGAAGAAAATTTTCCCTCTTTCTTGCCACTATTCTAGCACTATGCCATCATTAAAGAGCTGGGAAATTATACATTTTACTGGGAAGGATAGATTGAGAAATCCTCTTTTCCATTATAATCAGAGAAATTAGGAAAGTCCAAAGTTTGAACCCTCAAATTTTGTAGATGTTAGGTGTAATTAATTTCACAGGCATCTTGACCTTCAGGGCAGTGATGGTATGCTACCGGTTCTGCTGAACCAGGAGTAGGATTCAAATTTTTAACAACCAGTTCTGTGGGTGTGGCTTAGGTGGTGGGCATGGTTGGAGGTCATATGACTGGGTGGACATGGCTTGGTGGTCACGTTATTGGCTGGGTGTAGTCAACTCAATATCACTCACAATGTAGCACTCATCTCCTCACCTGGCCTCTCATGACTGTGGGGATGTTGCAACAGTCGTAAGTGTGAAAAATGGTCATAAGTCACTTTTTTCAGTGCCATTGTAACTTTGAATGGTCACTCCACAGAAGCAAAGTACCAGCAAAAGAGGGGGAAAAAAACTCCAGAGACGTTCCTGAGACAGGAAATCTAGTCCTGCCAAGAATGTAATAAGGGTTAATGGAGAGGCAGTTTCTGTAAGCAACACCAGAATGTTTCCCTCCTGCCTTCCTTACAGGATTAGGCCAGTAATTTCTTATAACAACCGGTTCTCCGAACTGCTTAGAATTCTAGAGAATAGGTGCGAACTGGTAGAATCCCACCCCTGTGCTGAACTCTAGTAAAAAAAAAAAAGCCTCCGATCAGCTGAGAGGAGGAAAAAAAGTGTCTGACAATCAGCTGAGAGAATAAAAGACATGGGGGGTGGGAGGGTTGCTCCTAGCTTTCCATTTCTTCATCCTCTTAGCTGATTGCTCTTTGGGGGGGGCGTGCATGCGCATGCTCGCGCAATCACGCACCGAACTGGTACCGACTAAAGTAGGATCCCACTACTGCTTCAGGGTCTATGTTTGGCCTTCCATCTGGATGATATTGTTGCTAGAAATAATAGCCTAAATAGTCAGACTCTCCATGGAAGGTCTTATAGTCTTTCAAACTCTTTCTTTAGACATGGGCACCCAACATAACATCTCTGGTTGTCTAAAGCTTCTTCCTTGATTATCATCACCAGGTTCCACGCCCACCACTGATCCTTTTTAAGTCTACCTCCCCACCCTTAAAGAAGTTAAAATGTGTCCATTATTTGATTATCCTGAAGCACACTTGCTGGTAGATGAAATAAGAACAAACACATATAAGAATATTCCCCATGTTACATATCTTTAAATAAGCTATGTGAAGATGAGGTAATTCAAAATAGGTTCATTAAAACTGTATGTCTTAAAAATTCAGTGGGATTTTTGTCAATTGGTTAAAAGTGACCTAAAATTAAACTAATAGGATCAGGAGTTTAATTTATAACAGTATGAAAAAATGTGTTCTATACAGGAGATTAGATACGGACAGCCTGACTGCCCAGGGTTACATGTGGCCCCCAAATGTATTTTTGTGGATCCTGAAATTGTTGGCAGGATATTGTTTCATGTTTGTTTTAATCATTGTTATGAATCAGATTTTAGAAATTTACCAAATAACCCATTTTAATTTTTCCTCTATTTTTGGCCCACATATTCCATGCCTGCACTTCAAAACTCTTTCTTATTTCCAAGCCTTGCAGCACTTCTACTTATGAACCTAAATAGCTTTATTAAAAAAATACAAAGTATTTTCATATTTTTAATTTGTTGAAAATCTTGATTTTGATAAGCGTATCCAGTTTGTCTAATCTCCCGCATCAACAGAACAGGACCACAACTATTATTTGAATGCGAAAACAAAAATAGATCAGGCCTGCTTTTTCTCATCCCTCTTCTGGTACAAGATTTCATCCCTGGGTATATTTTGAATTACAAAATTTAATTCATAGTTGAATTATGCCGTCTTCAGTCTGATCTAAGTATGGTATATAAAATCATACATTGCAATGACTTACCTGTCAATGAATATTTCAGCTTCAACCATAACAACACAAGCACACAATAGATGCAAACTCAAGGTTAACCGCACCAAACTTGATTGCAGGAAATACGACTTCAGCAACAGAGTGGTCAGTGTCAGGAATACTCTACCTGACTCTGTGGTTTCTTCCCCAAACCCCAAAAACTTTCACCTTAGACTGTCTACTATTGACCTCACCCCTTTTCCTAAGAGGTCTGTAGGGGGCGTGCATAAGCGCATCAATGTGCTTACCGTCCCTGTCCTATTGTTTCTTTTATTTTTCTTATATGTACCCATTTCATGTATTCATAACTATGTATATATTTATACCTATTATCTTGTAAGTGGTTGACAAATAAAAATAAATAAATAAAATAAAATTTTCTTCAAGCAATTTGGAAAAAAAATGTCTTTTTCTATGATGTGGCATTTTGTCTGGACTGTTTTACTTCCTAACAGGCTCACCCCCAGCAGTACATTGAAATCAATGGTGGGATTCAAAAAATTTTTACTACCGGTTCTGTGGGCATGGCTTGGTGGGCGTGGCAGAGGAAGGATACTATAAAATCTCCAGTCAGAGGAAGTATTTGCTGGTTCTCAGAACTACTCAAAATTTCCACTACCGGTTCTCCAGAACTGGTCAGAACCTGCTGAATGATTGAAATGCTTTGCAGAAGACAAAACACCCCTTCAGTGTAACCAAAACTCTTCTATTCTAAGTTCACCTACCTGGTACCCCTGACAAATATTGCAGTGATTTAAAAAGCCACACAACACATAAAAGGTTGCTGGTTCAAAACCTGGAAGGCCTTTATTTTAATTATTACTTTCTTTCCACTAGTTTTTCCTAGCAGATTGAAGGCCTGAAAAAAAACATATAAGTGCAAGATCCCACCATTTCATTGTTTTGCCAGATAATTGAGGAAAAACAATTTCACACAGTGTGAACTCCTTTTACCTTAAGAAACTGGAAAAACAGTGAATGGTAATCTGCACTTACTTTAAAAAAGAAAAAAAGTCCAAAGGCTTTCAGCTACCTGGGGAAATCAAGCTAGTCGAGGAATAAAAAATAGTAATTTAAAGAAAAGGTTTCAAACCACCAACTTCTTACATCTTATGCAAATCTTCTACCTGGTGTGGTGTTTTAGTGCTAAGGTTAAGCAAAAGTCTAGAAGTTATTAATGTACAGAACATCTAATAAGAAAGGATTTTTAAAATAAAGGCAATGTTGTCTCTGCATGTATGTGCTGTATGTTCTGATGCTTTAACCTTCCAACAGAAAAGTTATTTTCTTGCATATAACTCAGCATTACACTGTGGAGTCCTTGATGCTCTCTGAGCTTGGTTGTCTGCTTGCGGATGTTTCATTACCCAATTAGGTAACAGTGAGTGTGGGGTTTGCTCCCTATTTATTTACAGTAGCTTGCCTTAATAATATCAGTGGGGGTATGATTTTCTTCTTGATTGTTCATTGATAAAGGTATTGTTTTCTGCTTCATTGTCTGGTGTTAATCCCTGCTCGTCTGGGTATTGACTGCTGGAGAGGATGTATTCCACTCTTTTTCTTTCCCTCTTAGTTTTTTTTTCTTATCGTTTTTGAGTGGGTGTAAATGTGATCAATCTCTATGTGTCTGTTGATGGCTTATTTGTTCTAAATACCATTTAATAGCATTTTTGGATTTACCTTGGTCTAGGATTTTCACAGCTTCCCCATTGAAACTATAGTTGAATCTGTCCATGTGTTGTGAGATTATGGACGTTTTGATGTATCTTATGGTAGCTAGTTGATGTTCATGGTTGCACTTTATTAGTCTTCTGCTTGCCTGCCTACATAGTGGCTCTTACAGTTCTTACACTTTACAGATAGTCCTCAACTTATGACCAATCACTTAATGATCATTTGAAATTACAACAGACTTTCCCAGAGTTACTTATGACCTGTTCTCAAAGTTATGACAGCTGCATATTCTCCCATGGTTGCATGATTGCATTCTGTGTGCTTGAGAAGTGCCTCACTTTTATAGTCATTTGCAGCATCCCATAGTCACATGATGATGACAGACAGACAGACAGACAGATAGATAGATAGATAGAGGATAGATGGATCTATGGATAGATAGATAGATAGATAGATAGATAGATAGATAGATAGATAGATAGATAGATAAACAGATGATAGATAGATTCAGATGGGTGTGGGGGTTGAGTTATCTCCAGTCAGGACTGAATATCTTGCAAGCTGTTGTCAAAATCTTTCAGTCCAGACTTGTTTTTCTTAAACTGATTTGAAATTAAGCTGCTATGAGTACAGGACAAGAGAGCCTAAATGACACATGCAAATGTCCCTTACATAATTTTTTTCACATTGCTTGAGGCTTGTAATAAATTTAGGATGGGTACAGAAACTAAGGTGATGAATTATCTCATTTTGAAAGACAACTTTTAATATATTGCTGAACATGCCTTTTATTTCCTTTTTCTTTGTTGGCTAAAGTTCAATTCAGTTATTTCCAGATTGTCAAGATGAAGCATCTTTCCCTTTTTATTTTCTTTTAATCTGTCTAATACAAAGTGACACAATAATTAGTGTTTATGGCGTGGCTAGAAGCTTAATTTTATAGAAGAAAAAAACACTGAAGTAAGTTTGAAACGCTCAACTTAATGTTTAATTCTTGATTTTCCTGATATTCTAATTCCCTTCCACACTGTACTTCATTTCTTTTCCCTTGAACCTATTTTTCCCCAATATTGTTGTCATCTATAGTCAGATGTCAGCAATCAAATTGTACACATACTGTTGGTTTCTTAGAATTATTATTTGTGCTTTAGAAAGCTTTACAAATACATTTCACCATTTCTTTTTCCTTTTAATCCTGGTAAACTGTGAAATTAGCATATATGAAGAGATGACAAATAGATAGATAGTTAGATGAGAGAGATATTAGAGAGAGAGAGAGAGAGAGATGAGAGGATAGATAGATAGATAGATAGATAGATAGATAGATAGATAGATAGATAGATAGAGAGAGAGAGAGAGATGATAGATAGATAGATAGATAGATAGATAGATAGATAGATAGATAGATAGATAGATAGATAGATAGATAGATAGATAGATAGATAGATAGATAGATAGATAGATAGATAGATAGATAGATAGATAGATGTCAGAAGAGAAAGGCATATTATTTCTGAGGAACCTTGAAATTTAAAATCAGTATTATAATTCTGTTAAACTTGAATGAATAACATTTACAACGTAAGTACTTAACTGTTCTTTTATTATCTTAACTGTTCTTTTATTATCTTTACGAAAGTGGAAAGCTTTTTTTCAATTCAGTGAAATATAAAACTTTCAGTATTCCTAGTCTTAGCATAAGGAAAATAAATTAAAGTGTCCTGTAAAGGTAGGGTTATGTCCCCATGAACTAGTAAATGAAAATGGATATCGCCAATGAATCCAGAGTTCACAGGTAAGCTTAGGAGAGTGCTGACCTTTTCAGTCCACCTTTTCTATCTTTCTAGGAAAAAATACATGGAAAAATCCAATTGGTGGGAAACCCATGTTGTTTGATAGCTATGGTCTATACTGAGTTATTCAGCATTGTTGACTGATGAATCCATGCAATAACAATAATAGTGGTGAACGTGAGTCTCCTTGAAAGATTCCTCTTTTGATATTAACCTCTTCCAGTCTATCACCACATGACCAGCAACTGTGTCTTCCTTTATTATTGTTAAGCTATTGTTATTACAATATATCTTATTGACAGACAATAATTCTGCATTGTATTTTATTGACGTGTTTTTGTGATTTTCCTCTTACAGAAACCCCTAATGAAATTAATCACAATGATGCCAAACATCTGACAGAGGATTCAGGATCTGAAAAGTCAGAAAACTTGGCAAAGAGGTCTAAAGTATCAACTATTCGGAGGATATTTGATATGGCAAAGCATCGAACCAAGAGATCTTCTTTTATCTCAACTGGAGTGAAAGTCTGCCCTCAAGAATCAGTGAAGCAAATTTTAGCAAGCCACCAAGCTTATTATAGGCTAAGAGGTGAAATTATACTTCTATTATTTCCTATCATTTATTTATCCTGTATCCATATCCATGCAACATTTATTTGCTAGTTCTTGCTAGAAATAAAATTAACAGTGGCTCTTCAGACAGTGGGTGGTCTTCGGCAAATCAGTGCAAAGTCTACTAATCAAGCTAAGAGGCCTATTTTATTTTATTTTTTATTACATTTTGATATTCATATACACAAATCATAGGAGCAAATGATTTGCAGGACTGCCTATTTCTGCATAGTCTTCTTTTGTGCTTTTACATCTTCAGTATAGTCCCCTTTGCATATTTTGCTATGCACCACAGGTAATTTGGCTTTTTCTGTATAGAGCCCAAGTTATAGAACAGTGTGCACTTTGCTGACTCCCTGATTGCTATGGTTTAGAAGAGGGCATAGAATGCATCTTTTTATTTGGTGCTTTTTATTTAGATGGAGTTTTTTTGTTGTGGTTTTAACACATCTTTTGTATTTTAAAATATTAGTGTAAGAGGCAAGGGACAAGGGACAAGGGGAAAAGGGGAGGGGAGGAGAGGGAGGGAAGGGGAAAGGAAGGAGAAAGAAAGGAGAGGAGAGGGAAGGGGAGGGGAGGAAAGGAAAAGGGAAGGGGAAAGGGAAAGGAAAGGAAAGGAAAGGAAAGGAAAGGAAAGGAAAGGAAAGGAAAGGAAAGGAAAGGAAAGGAAAGGAATTCAAAAAAAATTACTATCAGTTCTGTGGGCATGGCTGTGTGGGTGTGGCTTTGTAGGTATGGCAGGGGAAGAATAATGCAAAATCCCATTCCCTCCCCATTCTAGGGGGAGGTTACTGCAAAATCCCATTCCTTCCCCACTCCACTAACCTGTTTTCCAGCTCCATTCTCCATTCTCCTGTGCAAGGCAACAAAAGAAGACCCAGGCGATCAGCTGGGACTCAGGAGGCAGAGAATAGATTGGGGTGGGGCCAGTCAGAGGTGGTATTTGCCGGTTCTCCAAACTATTCAAAATTTCCACTACCGCTTCTCCAGAACTGGTCAGAACCTGCTGAATACCATCTCTGCACCAAACACTACTTTCAACTTGAAGCAGGTAGAGGCCAAATGTGAAAGATGGGTTCATCTCTTCCTGCCCTCCCTATACGGAGTGTGCTGTAGGGTAAATGGAACCTGTTGATGTTTAAATGTGAAGAGGAACCAATGTTAGACAGAGAGTAGTGAAGGGCATATTTTGAGGTGACACAGTATGGAGGAATCGGAAGGGAGGAGTTAAGAAAAATAAAAGCAGTTTGTGTGCAGAGAACTCACATGTTAGGAGTATTATTACAAAATACAACATAGTGTCAGAAGTTCTGTAACACGGTAACTGAACAATGAGGTCTACCCAAAAGAGGAAAATGAGCTGCAGTGGGGATGAGCAGAATGAGGAAGGAGTTAGCAGAATGGCTAGTACACCCAGAGCTACTTTTAACATCCAACCACCAGAGCCCTTTGATTTTTCAAAACCAAATGAGTGGACAAAATGGATATGGCAATTTGAGAGATTTAGGCAAGCAAGCAATCTCGCAATAAGCTCCGAAGAAAATCAGGTGAACACTTTGATTTACTGTATGGGAGACGAAGCAGATGATGTTCTGCATGGCCTGAAACTCAGTGAAGCTGATCAGCATCAGTATACTAAAGTAAGAGACGGCTTTCAGTCATTCTTTGTAGTAAAAAAGAACCTTGTGTATGAGCGTGCAAGATTTAATATGCGCAAACAAGAAGCAAATGAGACAGTTGATGCATTTGTTACAGCGCTGTATGCATTAGCAGAACACTGTAACTATGGAGCACTACATGACGAGCTCATCAGAGACAGGATTGTAGTAGGCTTGGTTGATACACGTCTATCAGAACGCATGCAAATGGAAAAAGACCCAGGTGCTGGTGCTGAAAAAAGCAGAGAGACCTCTACTGGGTCCAGGGAAGTGATGGGGTTTGCCAAACTACAGCTAAAGAAAGGAGCAAAACAAATTACAGAGAAGGTATACGTGGTCAAAAACCTGAGTATGCCTTTGCTGGGACTGCCAGCTATTGTCACTCTTGGTCTGTTGGTTCGTGTGGGCACTATTGACATGGAAAATCTGAAGTCAAGCTACCCTAAGTTATGCAGCGGCCTAGGGCAGGTTCGACAACCTTGTTGTATTAAGCTCGAACCCGATGCTGTGCCTTTCCCTTTGAAAACCCCAAGGAGGATTCCCCTACCATTGATGGGGAAAGTCAAAGATGAACTTCAACGCATGGACAACTTGGGAGTAATCACTCATGTGGAAGAGCCTACGGACTGGTGCGCAGGCATGGTAGTGGTGCCCATGAAGGACAGCAAAAAGGTACATTTGTGTGTGGATCTGACTGACTTGAACAAGTATGTGTGTCATGAAAAATTCATTTTACCATCAGTAGAACAGAGTCTTGGAACACTAGCTGGTGCTAAAATGTTCAGTAAATTTGATGCCAACATGGGGTTCTGGCAGATACCCCTTATTGAGGATTCAGCAAAGTATGCCACATTCATTATACCCTTTGGGCGGTTCCACTTTAACCATCTTCCATTTGGCACTGCCTCAGCACCCAAACATTTCCAATGTATGATGGCAGAAGTTACACAGGGGCTGGAAGGTATAGTTTGCCATATTGATGATCTACTGGTGTGGGGACGGGACCAAGAAGAACATGACAATCGACTCCATGCAGTGCTAAAAAAAACTGGAAAAGGCGGAAATCACTCTGAACATGGATAAGTGTGAACTCTCCAGGAGTGAGGTGGTCTTCTGGGGTCACATCATCTCTGATGCAGGGATACGACCTGACCCAAGGAAAACAGAGGCTATCAGAGCTATTAAGCAGCCCTCTAGTGTGAATGAACTGAGGAGTTTTCTTGGCATGGTAAACCAGCTGGGGAAGTTCATCCCTCAGTTAGCAGAAAAAGACAAGCCACTTCATGATCTCCTTTCTAAGAAAAACTGTTGGGTTTGGGATGTGGAACAGGTCAGGGCATTTAAGACATTGAAAGATGCTTTGTTTTCCCCTCCGGTGCTGGCCATATATGCTCCGAACAAAGGGACAAAAGTGTCAGTGGATGCATCGTCATATGGCTTGGGCGCCATTCTTCTTCAAGAGTGGGGAGATAAATGGAAGCCTGTGGCTTACATGTCACGTTCTTTCACTCCAACTGAACAACGCTATGCACAGGTGGAAAAAGAAGGCCTGGCTCTAACCTGGGCATGTGAAAGATTTTGGGATTTCCTCCTAGGAAAGCATTTCTTTCTGGAGACTGACCACAAACCACTTGTCAGTTTGTTTGGAGACCAAGTACTAGATCCTCTACCCTTGAGAATTCGGCGATTCAGGATGAGGCTCATGCGTTACTCTTACTACATTGTGCATGTGCCCAGAAAGTCACTTTGGACAGCAGACACATTGTCACATTCGCCTATGGACTCTCACATGTCCAAAGCAGAACGGAAGCTGATGGAAAGCACTAACATATATGTGGACTGTGTAGTAGACACCTTGCCTGTTAGCCACACATATATGGAACTCATAAAAGAACAGTTGCAAGCTGATAGTATTTGCTCTCGAGTCATGAAATTGTGTGCAGATGGATGGCCAGTGCATGCAAAACAGGAACCTGCACTGAGAGGATACTGGCCAGAACGAGCTACACTCACTGTACAAGATGGATTACTACTGAAAGACACTAGGCTTGTGATTCCATCCACTCTGAGGAATGAGGTGTTGGAGAGGCTGCATGAAGGACACCAAGGGGTAGTGAAATGCAAAGAACGTGCTCGTCAGTCTGTGTGGTGGCCAGGACTCAGTCAGCAGGTCAGTGAAATGGTGCTCAAATGCAGGACATTATTCAAGAGCGTCAGAATCCTAAAGAGCCACTCATGACATCTGAAGGCCCTGAAAGACCATGGCAAAAGTTAGGGACTGACATGTTTGTACTTGGAAGGAAAACATACTTAGTTGTGACAGACTATTTCTCCAGATATGTCGAGATTGCACTGCTATCAAACACTAAGTCAACTGATGTCATTGTCCATCTGAAGTCAATCTTTGCCAGGCATGGAATTCCAGAGGAGTTGATGTCAGACAATGGACCACAGTTTTCTAGCCAAGATTTCTCTCATTTTGCATCCACATATGGGTTCAAACATGTTACCAGCAGTCCAAAGTTTCCACAAAGTAACGGAGAAGCTGATAGTGCAATTCAGACAGTGAAAAGTCTCTTGAAAAAGGCTAGCGACCTTTATCTGGCCCTGCTTGCCTACAGAGCTACCCCTCTCCAGAATGGGTTCAATCTGGCTCAGCTGCTTATGGGGCGACGTCTTCGTACCACTGTGCCGACTGTTCCCTCTCAGCTAGACCCAGCATTGCCAGATGTTGACCATTTTGCTCGTAAAGAGAGAAAGAAGAGGAAATTGAATACTGAATACTACAACAGGAGACATCGTGCAAAACCTCTTAGTGATTTGCCACCAGGAGAGCATGTATGGGTCACTGATACAAAAGAATCTGGGACTGTGCTGCAGAATCATATGAGTCCAAGGTCATATCTGGTGGATGTACCTAAAGGTGTGGTGAGACGCAATCATCAGCACTTGATACCTTTACACATGCAAGTGAAGAAGGAACGGTGGAGCAGCAGGAGTTGCCAGAGACAAACAGTGAACAAGTTTCTACATCACCTGGGAAAATACTTAAAAACTTTCCTAGTGTGACAGCTACCCCAAGGACAAAGGTCTGGGAGAGCTATAGTTAAACCAGAGAGACTGAATCTGTGAACTGAGAAAGTGAAAAAGAGTTAATGTTGGTGTGTAGTTCAGTAAGAAATCTGAGGTGCAGAATAGTTTAAACACAGTTAGGTGTATTCGATTAGTAAATAGCTATATGATACCATTTTCTTCCCTACAGGATTAGATAGGAACAGACCTTCAACAAAAGAGGCAGAATAATCCTCTAAGATCTGGTGAGACAAAGGTAGTCTGCCCTTCGTTCTCTAGAAAAGGGAGATGTGGTGTAGGGTAAATGGAACCTGTTGATGTTTAACTGTGAAGAGGAACCAATGTTAGACAGAGAGTAGTGAAGGACATATTTTGAGGTGACACAGTATGGAGGAACCGGAAGGGAGGAGTTAAGAAAAATAAAAGCAGTTTGTGTGCAGAGAACTCACATGTTAGGAGTATTATTACAAAATACGACACGGAGAGCAGCCCATAATTAGAATGTGTCAATCTGACACCAAAAATACACGTCTTTCTCAGCTGAGCTTCTTTGATTCGTTTGCTTGGGTTTTTTAGGTTGATGTATTGTGTGGTGCTAACTGTAGATGTAAACATTTTTATGCAGGGGTTTACTGAGACCTGAAAAATATTTCAAGTGTTCCTCCAGGGTAAAAAGTAGTTGTGGAAATCTGGGGATTGAAGTCTAAAGATTGCTAAGTTTGAAAGACACTGGTCGAGATGCTGGTATAGAGCATTATTTTAGCTGTTGCCCACCTTTTGGGGTCACATGAAAAAGTGATTGTTTTTTAAAAAATCAAACTTCCCAAACTTTTTAAGTATTATAAAATGCTTGACTCCACTGCAATGTATTTCTTGGAGTGCAGAGTACAATGCACTGTAACATAATAATGCACTCCGGCTAAGATGCAATCATCAGACAGTTTGTTATTATACTGTCTATGAATCTATGGTATTCATTATTTAACAATCTCCTTTAATTCAGCCACAGTAATCTACTATCAGTTACTTAGTTAATTTAATTTACTTTAATTACTCATTTTATGAATGTATTTAAAATAAACACCAGGCAGCCTTCGATACTGAAGTAATTCAATCATTATAAAGCAAAACACGAGGCCATAAAACAACAATAATCACAAGATAAAAATGACACCAACGCTACAGAATTAGCAAAAGTAAATTATATAAAGCCACATTAAAAAGGTTGGTCTTGATGCTTTTTCCAGAGAGCACAGAGAATGCAAATCAAATGTAGCTCCATTAGCAGGATATTAAAATAATTTGGGAAGAATACTGACAGAGTTCCTTTCCTGCCTGCTTCACAAGATGTCCTATAAATGGCCTTTCCTGCAAGACTCAGCAATTAGAAGGAAAAAGAGAGGCAGCCCTTCAACAGCAATCTATCAGCATATGAATATAAACTGGCTGTGATAAGATGCAGCAAGCAAGCCGGACCCGCGGTATGACATTTTGCATAAAAGAACACATAAATAATGTTCCTCAGTATTGAATTGTGATGCAATCAAAGCATCACTACCCATTTTCAGCTAAGACAGATTCCAGAATAGTTGCAGATAGCGTGTTCAACATTGTTGTAGCAATATGTTCTTGCTAGGGCTTCATAGCCTGCCTTGGATACCCAAGGATTGTATAAGAGTTTCAACTTCCTATTCTTTCCTGGAGCCCTCAAGACCTAAGTCCTGAAAATCAATATCCTCTGGATGTTGTGGATTCACACCCTTTTCATATTTAAAGCATAGAGACTGTTTCTCCCAAGATCGTTGCCTCTGTAGGTTACATATTAGGGATTCTGCCGAAATGCAGCAGCCTATTCAGAAAATTCATATAGAAAGGCTTTTGTTAGGAACCCTGTCAAGTTTTGTACTGATTTATATTAAAAGGCCATCTTGGTTCCCTAGGAGATTTTAGCTTGCTCCCATAACACTTAACTTATTATTCCAAGGGTTTTAATGGCATTAATGTCTCCTCTCTGCAAAGGCCAGTAAGTACCCAGCTTACTATGACAGTAAGGACACAACACCTGACAGTCACTCTCTGTGATGTAACTGACTAGGAGAAGGCTATGTGGAGGAAATGTGCCCACACTGTCAAGCTTAGAGACCTGACATTATATATCTTAGTTTTTTTTTGTGTGTGTGTGTGTGCATCTTGTTGGAACAGAGCTCATGGTGGCTGATTTAGTAGGGAAATTGGGCCCTGCTGAACTTTTGGAGCTGTCTTTAACTTCCTCTTTCAATGCTGAAGGGCCTAGATCACGGATGTCAAACTCATGGCCCATGAGCCAGATGCATCACGGGCTGGCCACGCCCACGCCCAGTTCAGTGAAAGGAGGAAAAGTCGCAATACGTCACTTGACAACAAATTGATGATGCGAACTTGACACCCCTGGCCTAGATTATCCCATTGTGGACAATATTCAAGAGGCATAGACAGTCCTTCTATAGTGTTCTTTTCAATGAGAGGCTTTGCCAAAATACCAGAAGCTCTTCAAAATTGATTATGCAAACAAAAAAGAGGAAAATTTATTTCTGCTGTCTAGCGTGGCTTCCTCAGAGTTACATCCTATTTCAGTTTATCCAACTGCTCTGTTCTTTTTACCTATCAGTAGGACAAGATGAGCGATGTTTATTTCCCAACCTGCTGATTGGTTTTGTGTAAATTATTCTGAGATTAAGTCAATATCTTATTAAGGAAGCTTTACCCACACCTTCACTACCCTTGTCAGTGGTGAGTCAGGACAAAATCTTGCCAGCAATGATGTCCTGTTTGTCCTTGAAAGTAGGCCAGGTCAGGAAACAGACACCATAGTGATTTCAGGAATACCACTATATAATCATGAAAACATCAAAATTTCTTTCTGCCTCACGTTATACCAGACAAAATCAAGGCAAAGTTATACTGAGTTTCTTTCATAGGACTAAAAATTAACATTGCCTTAATGCTTCATGTCTTCTTTCCTCAAGGTTATCTGTCCATGGTGGTCATTCTAATCTTATCAGATAAATATTTCCTAAAGTAATTATTCTCAATCATTTGCAACACACCATGGTTTCATCACACAATACCATTATTTGTGCATTGAAACACCCATGATCTCTGAACTTATCTCACGTTTCTCATTGTTCCTTTTATAACTCTCAAATCTCACTCCAAACTCTAGTGATACTAACCTTACTACTGAAATATTCATGGTATTTTTTCCTGGGTTATGATGTACTGTAACTATGTCTGTTACAGTAGCAATCTTTTGAGGCACTTCCTCTTCCCAATTGTATCTACTCATATCCAGTGGTGCAATTCAACCGATGTAACAACTGGTTCCGTGAGTGCATGCTTTGCGCGCGCTTGTGCCAAATATGCACTATGTGCATGGACCCATCATTTAGGAAAGAGCATTTTTAGTTATAATACTTACCTTCTGCTGCAGCCCCGGTGAGTAAAACAGCTCATGCATGGCAAACCGCGAGAATCAGCTGTGCTCAAAAACAAGGAAATAAAGCACAGGAAGAGAGCGGGGGGTGGGGGTGGGCAGGGCCAAAATGATCACTGGAACTACCAGTTCATCCAAACCAGTCCAAACCGGTAGAATCCCACCCCTGTTCATATCATCAGATTAGGCAGGAGGGCCATTTTATGGGTCATATCTATTAAGACATTCCATCAGACAGGATTTAGAAGGTGGGCTTTTTCTGCTGTAGCGCCCACCTTTGCAATATCATTCCTTCAGAAGTGAGGCTGATCCAGAGATCTCTCAAATATAAGTGATTTTTCCCAGCAGTCCTGGAGAACCCTTAGAAACAAGAAGCCTATAAGATCATTTTATTAAGTGTGAGGGCTTTTATTTTTTAAAAAACCCCATCTCCTGTGTTTTATTACATCTATGTGTTATTGTTTTTAATGGTTAAGAATCCTTGTGTATTGTTTCATTTTTAACTTATGCCATCCAGAGACAGTCTGAGATGGGGGAGAGAGAGATATATAGATATATAAAATAAATGAAGAAATGAGTGAATAGATAGAAAGGAGGAGGAGGAGGAGGAGGAGGATAGATAAACAGATGATAGATGATAGATTAGAGAAATGGAGAGAGAGAGAGAAAGAGAGAGAGAGAGAGAGAGATATTATAGAGAGAGAGATAGGCACAGAAGCACAGAGACGGATAGATAGAGACAGAGACAGAAACAGAGATAGAGATGGGGTAAATGAACATATAAGTGAATAGATAGATTACCGTAGATGATGATGTTGAAGAAGAAGATTGATAGATGATAGATAGATAAACAGATTAGAGAAAGACAGAGAGAGATAAAAAGATAGAGATGATAAAGATAGAGATAGGCACAGAGATGCAGAGACAGAGATAGATAGAGACGAAACAGAGACAGAAACAAAAACAGAGACGGGGATAAATGAACAAATAAGTGAATAGATAGATGATAGATTATAGTAGATGACAAGGACGGTGACGATGATGATGATAATATCTAGATAGATAAGCAGATGATAGATAGAGAAATAGAGAGAGAGAGATAAAAAGAGAGTGAGATGATGGAGATAGAGATAGGCACAGAGGCAAATAATGATAGATAGAGACAGAGACAGAAACAGAGATAGAGACAGGGTGGGGGAGAAAGGTCTGGATCTTTATAACACTTGCAACAGCTTGTTATTGACTGTGGCTTTGATTCTTAATCAATATTGCCTGCACAGTTTCCTAATGGTGAGGAGCAGGAGCAGAGTCCTCTCCGTTCCTTAGAGGGTTTTTCTGACTATGGTGTGCTCCTTTTATATGGAAATAAAGCAAGACTATTATTCAGTCTGGTTCAGGGCAGGTTACTTTAGATTCCTGTACCCCGACTCTTGCCTAGATGGCCAAAGATTGATAGACATACGTGTGCACTGGGTTTCCCAGGGTTGCTGATCAGATAAAACCATTAGAGGCTGCCTGTAATAATAAGGGTTGCTCTTGAAATGATCTTGTGGTTGATAAAAAGGAATGTAATCTTCATTATCCACCAAGCCAGAGGGCTGCCAGGAAGCTCTTCCAAATTCAAAATGGTGGACCGAAAGGTGCTGAGCCTTATCCCAGGGCTTAGGGTAGTTGGGCACAGAAAGGTGGGACGTGTTTGAGCATCCAAAGTGTGACAAGCCATGTTTATGAGTTGTGAAAGAGGATGAGAGGGGGGTGAGAATCTAAAAGGGGTTTTTCCCTCTTTTTTGTCCCTTCTCTCTCTGTTTTCCTCCTCCAAGATTTTCAGTCTGGTTTGATCATAATTGATAAGATTATATGTATCAAGGATAAATGAAAGACAAATCAGATATTTACAAAACAAGAAAAGCTGAAGGTAACAAGAAAAAGAGAGCTTTTTATTTTGGAAAATAATAATAATGGGGCAATGAAAGGAATTGCAAAGTGAGATTCATTTTTTTCTCGTGTAGTTTAAGGAAAAGAGACAGGCATTATTTAAAAAATGGGTTTTATGTTTTCTTGTTTAAAATAGTGCCGTCTGGCACTATTTTTCCCCTGCTGTGCCCTCATTTGCCTCCATTTTGAGATTCTTGGAAATTCATTTTAACATGCATTAATTAGGAAGCAAAAGATTCAGTTACTTTTTCGCAGAAGGATGATTCTGCTGTAACATTTCTCCAGACTTCCAGCCACAATGCTTTACTATAGCTAGATCCCTCTGCTTAGTGACTCTCGTTAGCAATCTTTACACAACGCACATTAAAAAGGGATAGGGCTTTGATCTCGTGCCTCTGGGTGCCATTTTGACCTTTGTTTTCCCCCACACCTCCCTCCCACAGTTACTCCAGTGAGTAATTAATAAAACAACACTACAAGGAAGACTGGCTGACATACAAATATTACAGAGACCACTGATTCAACAGTAGGAGTTGGTAGTTTGGAAGAAATAGAACAGGGATATTTTAGGGCTATTATTCTGACTTAATGTGACTGAGTAGACATCATTTCACTGGGATTCTCTGTTGGTCAACAGTACTAAGTATCTAGGGGTGCAGATAACTAACAATCTAAACTGGTTTCTGCACGTGTCATCCTTAGTGAAGCGTGCAAACCAGAGCCTGTATTTCCTGCGTTGGATGAGGAGAGCACATCTTTCTCCTTCTGTCCTGGCCACTTTTTTCAGAGGCACAATTGAGAGCGTTTTAACAAACTGCATCACTGTTTGGTTTGGTGGCTGCAGTGCCTCAGAGAGAAAGTCCATACCGAGAGTGGTAAGGACAGCCGAGAAGATTATAGGAAGCTCGCTTCCTGTCATTCAGGATACTGCTTACAAGCTCTGTGTGCTTAGAGCTCAAAGCATTGTTAATGTTGTGGTTAGCCAGCAGCAGGTGCAGACAGTGGAGGAGAGCAAAGATTTGGAGGAGGGGCCGGGACCATCAGGGAGTGGACTGCTGCCTTCAGAGATGGTGGAGGCTGGCAGCAGTGATGAGGAGGTTTCAGAAGAACCTGTGCTCAGTGCACGTGATCGCAGGATGCTTCGTAGGAGGGAACAGCTTAAGCTGCATAGACAACTCGGGAGTAAGGAGGCAATGTAATGGCCCCTCCCTCTAGGGAATATAAGCTTGGTTGCAAACGGTTTTTGCCTTTGCAAAAGGCAAACGTTTGAAGGAGTTAGTGTGATGTTTACAGACTCTGATTTATTAGACTAATTGGCTGGAAGCCATCTGTTATCTACAAAGAGGGTTATTTGTGGAATAAAGCCATGAACGTTTCAGATTTGGAGTTTATCTGTGTTTGCTTTCGGAAACTTCAGCTGGGACAGAACAGTTAGGGACCCCACACACCCACTTCACAGTCTGCTTCTGCTGCTCCCCTCTGGGGGGAGGTTTCAAAGTCTTCCTAGCAGGACTACCAGATTCTGTAACAGCTTTGTTCCCTATACCATCCATCTGGTAAACTCGCAAGATTCGTTTTTTTAACTGTGTACATGTATACATCCAAACTAGACTGTGTTGTTTCTCTGTATTATATAATATATGTGGGTATATCCATAATTTTGTGTTTATTTATTTATTTATTTATTTATTCTGTCATGGCTATGTAGTGTATACTGGAGGTGGTAACCCCTTGAGAGCTGTATGCAATGGAATTTTATTTTAATGTATGCCAATTAGTGCACATTCAAAGTGACAATAAAGCTATTCTAAGTCTAAGTTCTAAGTCTTAACCAGGAGCCCTAGTCGCACAGTGGCTAAAATGCTGTATTGCAGGCTAACTCTGCCGATTGCCAGGAATTCGATCCTGACCGACTCAAGGTTGATTCAACCTTTCATCCTTCTGAGGTCAGTAAAATGAGGACCCAGATGGTTAGGGGCAATATGCTGACATTTGTAAACTGTTCAGAGTGTGCCGTAAAGCACTATGGAGCAGTATATAAGCCTAAGTGCTATTGCTATTAGCTTGCTTCCTTGAGTTTCTGTAAACTCATGCTGGTATCACTAGCATCTAGCTACTCTTATCTTCTGTCAGCTTTTTAAAAAATTGTTTTGGACATAGATGTGTCCCAAACATTAAGGTCTTAGCTTCATTACACAACACTGGCTTTTAAAGTTGTTGATGATAAGCAATACATTCCTTCTATCAATGGACCCATAGAGTAATTTTAACATCTCCTGGTAAGAGAATGCCATAAAAAAGATCTTGAGAATGCTTATAAGATCTAAGCTACCCTGGGAAGGCCAAAAGCATTTGATTGGAGGCACTACGAATATAATACTAATTTAGCGTTTTACAATTTTGTTTTGTTTAATGTCCTTTGCCGATGTGTTTTTGTTTTGGTTCATCTCCAGCATACATATTGTCTGTAAGAGGTCTGCTCTCCTTTTCAACCAATTCAAACTGGTTTGTGCGATACAAGAAAAATGTATGGCTTTTATTTGTCAGGAACAGATTAATGGGCTTCTGTGGCCTGACTCACACACTTTCAGTTTCGAGCAGCAGGCCCTCAAATATTTGCGCAGTGTTAGCCCTTCGTGCTGTGTTTGTTGTGTTAATTGTATAAGGCTACTAACAAGAGTCCATGGAGGAAACTGTTAGGCCTTTTTCTTACAGCCATGAGATTTTAGCCTGCTGTGTGCTGGTTCATAAGCCTCTTCCCAGCCTTATTAGCTTTGTGCATTTGCATGTGCTTGGTCCTATTTACCCAAATGAGAAGGCAGGAGCCAGCAGCTGCCCATAAGGGATATTATGCCCCATCATAGCTAGCGCCTTAGTATTCTGTTTAGTTATTCATCCCCAGGAAAGATCAGTTAAACTTTCAACCAATTAGTGCAAATACACACAAGGGGAAAGCTGTTTTCATAGGGATTCTGCTTAAATCAAAGCAGACTTTCTTTCTGTGGAAATTCACTGAGAGAAATAAAAGAAGGAAACCAAGCATGGAACTAAGAATGGGCTCTTTTGACATAATCTTTCTATTCCCAGTTGCCGCTAGGCCACCGTTTATAAATTATGCCTTGTTGAACAATATAGGAACAAGGCAGAATTAGTCTTCGGGAGGAGCAAAATATGTATGGTTTGTCTGTTTCTAGTTTGTTTTGTTTTCCTCCTTTCTTAAAGCTCACCTATTCAACACATTAACCAGAGATTTACAAATCAACCATGTACCCTTGTCCACTGGTCATACTATGCAACAAATGCAATCAGTATGGCAAAAACGTGGTTTTCTATGGTTTCTAATAATAGTTTTCTGCCCTACAGCAAATCGTAGTTTCCTTGCTGATTTTTCTGCATCTCAGATTAAGAGAACAATAGTCAATTTGGGTGGTTTTTTTGTGCACCCCGCCCCCTTGCTATAGTGGTTAAGGCACCAAGTTAGAAACTCACCAGGTGAGTTCTAGACCTGCCTAAGGCACGAAACCAGCGGGGTGACCTTAAGCCAGCTATGAATTCTGGGAGTCGAAGTCCACAAGTCTTAAAGTTGCCAAGTTTGGAGACTTCTGTCATAGATACACACAAAGTGATTTGCTTCAGTGAAGTTATTTGCACTGCAGAGACAGCAGGATTTACTTTGCTGAAGGAAAGAAGCCACTCAATTTGTTTCAATGCGGCAACCCAGTTGGCCTTAAACTGTTTGGGGCCAGGATTGAGAGAAAAGGCTTTTCTTGGCCTCAGCACTGGTCAAAGTGGTTCAGATTGAATGGCCTCAAAATGTTCTGACACGGCTCCCAAACACAACAATCACACTTTTTAAAAACTAACATTCCCTTTATTAGGAACACCAGCAACCCTGGCCAAGAGTCAGAGTCTCTCTCTCTCTCTCTCTCTCTCTCCAAACTTCGTCAGCCAGCTATGAATTCTGGGAGTTGAAGTCCACAAATCTTAAAGTTGCCAAGTTTGGGGACCCTTGATCTATGATAAGTCCCGTTCCCTGGGACAACAATGAATTGTTTGCTGTGAATGAATGCAAAACAAAACCAAAGCCTGCTATTGGGTAAATTATTCAATATTCCATCAAGATGAAATATAAAGTTGATTTTCTTTCTGATAATGAAATAAAGCAAAGTATGATAATGTGACCTAAGATCAATATAGAAAGGAACACTGGCATGACTGTGATCAAATCTGGTAAAAGACTTTCTGTAAAGTGCTTGTATTCTTACTGTGTTCCTTCAGTTTGCCAGGAAGCAGTTTGGGAGGCTTTCCAGATCTTTTTGGATCGGATTCCAGGTACAACTGAATATCAGAACTGGGTGACAGCTTGTCAAAGAGAAACTTTCTATATATTTGACATTGGGAAAAATTTTAGTAATTCCCAAGAACACCTGGAGATAATTCAAAGGGTAAGACTTATAATCTGCTTTTATGTAGAAGTATCTATACATAGTAGCAATGCATAGAAATATTAACAAACCAAGAAAATAAGGACTTGAACTAATAATTGAATCATGGCTGACATGATAATGCATTGTTATCTTCCAATTATTGGTTAGTTAGCTCCTAAATAATCCTCTTCTTTCTTTTAACTTTTTTTTTGCAGCGAGTAAAGCATAGAACATTCCAGGATAGGTAAGTAATCAAAAAAGAAGACTTCATATATATGTGTGTGAAAGTAAATATGTGCTTAGTCTATGTTTAAATCTATTCTATGACAATCAAGAGGAATGAAGAAAATTATCATTGCCTCTCATTCATGAGTGATATACCTAACTGTTAACGTATCAGGATCATTAATGAAGAATTTACTCTACAATCCTATCCAGTTTGCAAAGACATTTGAAGTAATCAATCTCATATCTGATCAACCTATGCAAAATTTTGCCCAAATTTTTGCAAAATTGTATATCAAGTTTTATTATACAGGCACTTAAAAAATTGTAGTAGCCCATAAGATGAAGGGCTGCAAGTCTTAAACCTCTCGTCCCCCAAACCCCTGAGGTCCACATCCTTATCTCTGTCTCCTGTCGTGATGTAGTGACCCTATAGTTCTTGCTGGCATCCTCTATCTTTCAGGAGTTGCTTCTATCTGGAGTTCTTCTCCAGTCGCTAAATCATGTCCAGCTCTTTGCAGCCCATGGACCAGAGCCTGCTAGCCACCCCACAATCCTCCACTGTCCCACACAAAGGTTACCCAAATTCCTGTTGATTGCATGGATGATTCCAACCCCTTAACCTCCGTGCATAAGAGAAATAGAAATAATCTTGGGAAAACAGGGAAAGAGACTAAGGGAATGGTCAGATTAAAGACATCTTAACTAGCAGCAAGATTGTGGGTGGGGCAAAAGAAGGTACCCTCCCAAACAGATCAAATTTAAACCAGAGTCCTTTCTATTAGGGATCTTTGATAAACAACTACCAAAAAAGTGAAATATATATAATAATACATATTTTGACAGCGGCCAGATTGGCTTTTGCACAATGTTAGAAACAGCCTCATGTTCCACCAGAGTTGATGATTATTCAAAAAATTTCAAGTTGTGCAGAAATGGAAAAATTAACCTTGGCATTAAAAGATAAAAACACTTCAATATATTACGACAGCTGGAATTGCTGGTACAAATGGATAGAGCAAAGATAGATTTCACACTAAAAGGCAAAAGAAGATATGATAGAATTGTAGTAGTGATATACAGATATATGTAAAGATTAATTGTGTATATGGCATAAAATAAGGATAAAAAGGAGGTCTCACAAACTGTTGAAGATGAAAATGTTTTTAATTGTTTTCTATTTTTTTCTTTCTGCTCTTTTTTTGCTTATTTTCTTTTTCTCTCTTACATTTATGTATGTGTTATTGGTCTATTTTAATTGTAAAATCAATAAAGAGTATTTTTTTAAAAAGAAGGTACCCTCCCTAGTTTCTTAGGCTATAAAGAGAATTAGGGGTGACTTTCAGACTTGCAAGATTGATGTCAGCCTTGCAAGCTGAACTAGATGGAAAGTATGCCCAGATGAGCTAATTCTTATTTTATTATAAGGTTACATTGATAGAAACTCACAAATCTGAAAGCCTACCATTTTCAAAGAAAGAACATTTTGCTCCAAGAGAAAAGGAGACATTTAGATGACCTGCCTTTGTATAGAACCCATGCCATGCAGGATGAAGGATGAATAGAGTAGAATAACAGAGTTGGAAGGGACCTTGGAGGTCTTCTAGTCCAACCCCCTCTTAGGCAGGAAACCCTACGCCATTTCAGACAAATGGTTATTCAAGCTCTTCTTAAAAACTTCCAGTGTTGGAACATTTTCAATTTCTGGAGGCAAGTTGTTTCACTCATTAATTGTTCTGTCAGGAAATTTCACCTTAATTCTAGGTTGCTTCTCTCCTTGATTAGTTTCCACCCATTGCTTCTTGTCCTGCCTTCAGGTGATTTGGAGAATAGCTTGACTCCTTTTTCTTTGTGGCAGCCCCTGAGATATTGGAACACTGCTATCATGGCACCCCTGGGCCTTTTTTCATTAAACTAGACATACCCAATTCCAGCAACTCTTCTTTATATGTTTTAGCCTCCAGTCCCCTAATGAAGTTTCCATATCTGAGATAACATAGGGGAAGAGACATGTTACTCTATGGGGCTAAAAAAAAACCAGAAATCTAGTAGTTCATTATTAATACATGATAGCCTATAAAGGACAATGACACTGCATTTTTTTCAAGCACTGGATGGCAGGCTGATACCTGCATACAGCTTGAAGTGGATTTTCATAAGCAACAAGAGACAACAGGCCAATGATGCTAACATGGGAACCAGGTCCTGCAACAAATCCCTATTTCTGCCTTGCCCCACATCTTTCCCAAGAGCACCACCATAAGCCCTAAGATTCACACACATACAAGATTAGGTCCTTCTTCTACTGTGATATATGCCACCATCTGCTACTAATGCCCCTTTGGGTTATACCTGGGATAAATGGGGAAAAATATTTTTTTTAAATAATGCTGACAAACTTGAAAAGACTCAAAACAAAGATAAATGTTAGAGTTTATTTTATAGTGGAAATCAAATTAATTTTTTTTTTTCATTTTACCAATGAGTGAAAAATTGCTGAAGTCATATTTAGTAACTTTTCAGGCAATCTCAATGAACATGACAGTTTTTTTTAACATGTTATTATAGTTAATTAATCATGTATTTGTAATCTAACTCATGTATTTGTAACCTGCACCTGCATTTGTCTCTCCTTCCTTAACCCAATTTAAATTCTATATCAGTCTGGTTATTCTGTGCTTCTGATGAAATGAGCTATGAAAGCATACGCCTTTTAATTGTCAAGAAAGGTGCAATCAGACCCCGTCTGATGTCTGAGATGAATGCATCTATATCAGGGGTGTCAAACTCAAGGTCCATGGGCCACATCCGGCCTGCAGGGTGCTGAGATCTGGTCCATGGGGCCACCCTGGAAACAGCAAAGGACCAGACCATGATGCCTCTGCCAGCAAAAATGGAGCTCAGGGGGGCCATGTGTGCCCCCAGGCCCCATTTTCCACTGTAATGGCCTTCTGCAGTCCTCTGACAGAACGAATGGAGCTTGGGGAGGCTGTGTAAGGGCTGCAGGAGACTGTCATGGCCAAAAATGGGGCTCAGGGAGGTTGCAGCTTCCTCGAGTTCTGTTTTCACTGGCAGAGGGTTGCAGGAGGCTGTCGTGGCCAAAAAGGGCACCTGGGGGGGGTCTACACACAGTCGTTGTCCCCCCACCAAGCTCCATTTTCATTGCCAGAGAGCTAGCAAAATAAAACAAAAAGAAAAGAAAAGAAATGTTTCCCCTTTTGTATTTAATCATGCAAGAAGGGACAGGAAAGGAGAAAGGGAAAGAGGAAAGACAAAGAAAAAGAAGTCAAGATGGGAAGAGAACAAGGAAGGAAAAATAAAGAGGGAAGGAAGAAGAAAGGGGAAGGAAGGAAGGAAGGAAGGAAGGAAGGAAGGAAGGAAGGAAGGAAGGAAGGAAGGAAGGAAGGAAGGAAGGAAGGAAGGAAGGAAGGAAGAAGGGAAGATTATAATGATAGTGAGGGAGGGTCTGAGGGAAGTTCTGCTTTAGCAGTTGGCCACCACAGGTGCCCCCAACATGAGTGATGTTGAGGTCGTCATGGCCATTCTGGTCATGGCCATTCTGGCCACATTCCCTGCCCCCTCCCCCGAGGTCAAACACAACACTGATGCGGCTCAATGAAACACTCAATGAAATCAAATTTGACATCACTGATCTAGATTGATATGTCTACTCAGTATGGGTACCCAAGGCTGCAGTTTACTAGTGGAAACTGAATCACTTTCATAATCCAAAGTGGTTTTGCTTTCTAACTAATCATGATGCAAAATAACTGAACAATGTAAACTTAAAGGTGTCATTGTTTTTTAATTATCATCTTCTGATTTCATATCCATTTTTGACATACAATTTATTTAAATAGCATATTAAGTGCTAAAACATTCTGGTTTTGTCTTCATTTTCAAGATGTCCAATTGCAATACTTACTCTGAGGCAATCTATATATTATATATTCATACTTGTGCATTTTTTAACAAAGTGGTTTCCTTATGCAAACTAAGGAGCTCTACCGGATGTGGGCTACAAATATCCTGAAGCTTATTGGATGGTAGCAGAGAGTTAGATTGTTCTGTGTCTTTTCCCTGCTTCCTTGAAGTCTTCTGGGTTTTTGTAAACTGGATCAAGTGTTCCGGTATTTTTAAGTAAAAAAGTTTCTTCTTGTGTAATATTGTATTCCCAAATAAGTGGTGGAAAGGAGCTGGTGCAAGTAACGGGAGCTCACCCCGTCCTGCAGTGCCCGAGTCTCAAACCTGGCCTGTCAGCATTCCTGTCTTTAAACTACTGAGCCATCATTCCTCCTAGTACTAATTAGGCAATATAAATCAGTGGATATCATATGATTAATAGAAACAAATAGCTGCTGCCCAAATAATTGAGGTATATAGTTTCTTCTTTGGGAAAGGTCTCCTTACTCAGTTTTCACTAAAGATGCACTGTCTGAGCTTAATTTTCTTTATTGATAATGATAAATACATTTTTTATTAATATTTGCTGCTCGTCTGATGAGAGTTGCCATAAGGATTTATGCCAGACAGTATTTTCTTGGCAGGTTTCATTTATCAGGAGCACCATGAGCATACTGGAGAGCTAAATTATAGAAAATACAGTGTGCTGTGATTCTTTATTTTTAATTTGTGAAAGTATGTCTTTAGACAAAATGTGGCATTAATGGAAAGAAATGAATCCCTGCCTCTCTCATTTTCATAGTCTAATTTATACTTTTGCTTATTGCTCTTTTTCCCCTAGAAAAGAGGACATTTCTCCAGAAAAATCCAGTGGCAAAAAACCCGAAGAACCGTCTTCTGTTATTACAGGTAAAACTAAGCATGCCTACTATATGGGTCTACCAGTTTCCATTACATAGTTCAAACCTTTTATTGTTTGAGCATGTAATTCAGAGTATGGAAATGCGATAAATAGTGCATGAGAAATATAATAAATGGAATGGAATGGCTTTTTATTGTAAACTTGGTTTGAGAAATATTTTAACGCTTAAACTGCAGCATTTTAACTGTGTGATATTTATCATGCTTCCTTGATGAAGAAAACCTTGCAAAGCTATCAAAAATAAATTTTCAACAAAGAAATCCTTTTGCATAGAATTAAATAACAAGTTAATAGAGGTTTGTTTTGATTAGTTAGTATAAAACTGAATAGCTGAATGGGTTGATTAAATATTCTTTCTCATACCCACAGAAAATGTATCACCTTGCTCATCTTTGTCTAGAACAGGGGTGTCAAACTGCATTTCTTGAGGACCAGATCGGCATTGTAGTTCTCGTCTGTGGGCCAACGGGGGGGAGCAAGGGGGGCAAATGGGATGGACGCCTCATGCAGCATCTTGCTAGCCAAAACAGGGTGCAGGGGGGCCATATCCACCCCTCCGTGCCCCATTTTCAGCCTGGACAGCCTCCTGCAGCACTTTGAGGACCAAAATGAGACACGGAAGCCCCCACATGGCCTATTTTCAGCCTCCCTGGCCTCCAGCAGCACTCTCCCAGTTGAAAACAGGCCATGTGGAGGCCTCATGATACCTCAACGTGGCACATTTTTGGCCAGCAGAGTGCTGCTGTAGACCGGGGAGGCCCAAAATGGGCTGTGGGGGAGATACACGCAGCCCCCCCCCACCCCCCATGGCCCATTTTGGCAGGCAGAGGCACTGTGGGCCGGTCCTTTGAAATTTTAAGGCCCGCCCCATGGGCCAGATTTAAGCACCCCACAGTCTGCATCCAGCCTGCAGGCCTTGAGTTTGACACCCCTGTTCTAGAATATGGGGAACTGCAATTTCCAGAGTTCAGTAAAACTTTCCAGTACTAAGTCAGGAATTTCACACCTTCCTTGAACATATCCATTAAAAAAAAAACTTAATTACATGAAAGGGACCATATACACTTTAGCTCTTAACATTTAATCCTAGGCACATTTATGTAGTGATGTCTCATTAATTTCAGTGGGTTCTGAGTGTGTGCATAAGATTACAGCTTTTTCACAAATATAGGTACTAGATTTATTTTTTGGTTTGTAACTTATTTTAAAAAGGAAACAACTCAGATGTTTTCTTTTTGCTCTGAATTCTCATAATACTGAGTAGGAAGCCACCCATTGGTAGATTTCCTTAATCCTTTTTTAATTTCTGCTTCCCAATGATCTCTACAGATACCCTTGTGAATGAGATTGTCAATGACACCAAAACACCAGGAAAGGTGAGGAGTCAATAGCATTCTCTCTACTAAAGTAGTCACACTTCGTTTTCCCAACCCAGGAATTCACAGGGTGATGAAGCTAGCTCAGGGATCTCCAAACTTGGTTGTTTTAAGACTTGACGACTTCAATTCCCAGAATTCCTCAGCCAGCTGCTGGCTGAGGAATTCTGGGAATTGAAGCCCTCAAGTCTTAAAATTACCAAGTTTGGAGATCCCTGAGCTAGTTTCATCACCAGTACTTATTTTTCCTCTCTTCCCTTCACTTAAAATGTACATATTGATTAGGGTCTTTCCTCTCAGCTAATTGTGAATGATGTTGCTTGCCTATGCATGAGAAACAGAAACAGACAATGGAGGACTGCACCAGTGTCCAAATGCAGCATTTTTTGTTCATCCTTATTATATAATTCACTTCTTCTCTGCATAGTAGAAATGCAAGATCTCAAATCTACTTCTCCTATAAATCAACCATTTCCATGGTCTTTCGTCTCTGGGTTTTTTTTATTTCCTACCCTATGGTATTTGTCTAAGCCTCCCTTATCTCCCCTGGCTGCCTGTAAAGCAAAAGCTACTCCCTTGATTATCATATTTGGCTTTTATATTGCTCTCTCTACTGAGCCTCTTTAGAGATTTATTCCAAGTAGGTATCACATGCTTGGAGCCATATTGTAACTAGCACCTCTGATAATACAAGCTCCAGAGATCCCCATGATATGAAACTTGAACCCATGTTTGAATAATCCATTCTAACTCCAATAAGTGAATTACTTCAATCCCCTTAATGTTAAACAGGGTTTTGCTGGAGGCCTTTCTTGTGTTTAAGTCTCCCTGGGAGTGGATTTTATGTATCAATTAGCAGTAATGGAAGGTATTTTCCTTCTTTCGCCCTTTCTGCTATAATAAGAAAGTGGTGAAGGACAGAAGTACCAACTGATAGCAAGTAGCCGGAGAAGGCAAAAACTGCTGCCTGTGTTTTCCCACTTTGGAGTGAGGCAACAGAGCCAATGGTAGAGACAGCCTTATTATCATACTCCCCTGAATCCATTTACATGGGCTTTACTTTTAAACCCTGGGTAAAAGGACGGTTTTTACACCAGCTAATAAAAATAAACATAAAGCACAGGAAGGCATGGGTAGAAAGAGAATAGGTAGGAACTTGGACTGATGGGAATAATATCAGGAACATTATCAATTGTGTATGTGTTGTCCCCAATTTGGGTCTGAGCCTGGGGGGGCCAAAGCCAATGAGGAACACAAGATGCAGGTTTTGTTTCCTTTTATTGAAGTGCTCCAAGAAAGGGGGGTCTGCCCAGAAAATGCTAGGAACCTCAAGCAATAGAATTGGGAAAGCTTTATACAATTTCACTAAGGCAGAAGGCAGGCTAAGGTGGGATATATAAGAAAAGGTATCTAATAAACATTTTAGTACTGATCTAACATTTTAGTACTGATCTTGTTCTATTGGTTTCTAGCCATCCATATTCCTAAGCATTGGCCAATGAATGCTCTCGGAGTTATCTAACACACATTCTATTTGCTCCAGACCGTCCCTATTCCTAAATTCTAGCAGTGGTATGCAGGATATCTAGCTCTTTATTCCTGTTACCTAAATTGATACAAGATTTACACTTGCATATTCTCCGTGAATAAGCATTCTTTGTCCTTGCCAGACAGGCTGCACAATTACAGGCTTCCCAGTTTTCTTTTAAGTGTATGCCTTGCTTTGTTTTACCGAACAGCCTACAACCAGGCTTTTTACTAGTTCTGTTATTATTCTATTTTACTATATGTAGTATCAATTTCCTAGACTTGGGTTGCAGCCGTATATAGTTTCATAAATAAACAAACAAGTTCATGACCCTGGTGAGGCAGTGGTTAAAGTGCAGGACTGTGGGGCAAACTCTGCCCACAGCCTGGAGTTCAATCCTGATGGGGCTCAAGGTTGACTTAGCCTTCCATCCTTCTGAGGTCAGTAAAATGAAGACCCAGGTTGTTGGGAGCAATAGGCTGACATAGTAAACTGCTCAGAGAATGCTAAAGTTCTATGGGGCTGCATATAAGTGTAAATGCTATAGCTACAGTGTGTAATAAAACCATGTACATCATAAGAGGTAACCTCCAAAATCCTAAAGTAACTATCTAACTATCGAAGCCTCAGTGGTACAGTGGTTAGAGTGCAGTACTGCATGCTGTTCCTACTGCAATTTGACAAATTGAATCCCATCAGGCTCAAGGTTGACTCAGCCTCCCATCCTCCCAAGGTCGGTAAAATGAGGACCCAAATTGTTGGCGGCAAAAAGCTGACTCTGTAAACTGCTTTGAGAGGGCTGTAAAACACTATAAAGTGGTATATAAGTCGAAGTGCTATTGCTATTGCTATCTATATCCTAGTGCTTTGTAGATATCTGGGACTTTAATTGCTGTTCTCTTAAGGTGGTGCAATACAACATAATCACAAAGTGTAAGGAAGTACACACAAAGAATTTACAAACAAAGTAACTACAGTGAAAAGAGCAACAATACAATTGGCATGAAAAACTTCTTCTTAAGATGTGATGACCAAGTTATGCCCCTTTTCAGTGTTTCCTGTTTTATTTCCTTGATTCCTTGATTTTTTAAAAATATAGTATTTGCTTCCCTCCTTTTCTCCCACCTTCCCTCCCTTCTGAACCTGAGAATTCCTCAAGCTAAGACCTCCTTTGATTGCAGGCATCATAACTTAAGACACCCAGAGGATGCGTTTCAGATTAGTGTAAAATGTATTCTGGGGTTTTTGAAGTGGGTTGCAAACTGATTTCCTCTTTTGTTCTCTTGGGAGCTAAAGCCAGAAGTTCCAAACATCATTTCCAAGCTGCCTGTGGAGCAAACGGTGGAGTTCAGTGTCACTCTCAGCAACCAGGAATATACACCAGACTTGAATAACCCCGGTTCTCCTCTGTATCAGAAACTAGCAGCAAAATATCAGCTCCAGGTAAAGCACTCCTTAAAAGTAATAGAACCTTTCCTTGTCTAATGAAGTCTGTTTCCTGTGATTTTTTTTTAAGAAAACGTATTATAGAGTACATATAGCAGTTACTGAAGACATAGAAAATATATTTCTGGTTTGCTAGTTAAATGTATAGGTAGTCCTTGTTTATTGGCTGTCTATTCTATGATTATTCAACATTACGATGGTGCTGACAATATAATTTTACAACCAATGCCTGTGTTTCTGATCTGCAGTATCCCAAAGTTATATAATCATACAGAAAGTGTGCATTGTCCTATGCTTGACCTGTTGTTTTCCCTCTGCCTCCACCTTGCAGAGCGTAGAGAAAGGGATTACAAGAGAGTAAGCACATACACAATGGGAAATGTACATCAGAATAAATGCAGAGTAGTACTGGCAGCCATAAATGTACAGGGTGCTGGGAGCTACAAGTGCACTACCAAAATATCATAATTTATTCCCCATTGTGTGGTTGCATCCTTTCCTTTCCAATGTCTCCATTATGTGAGGGGGAAGGAACAAGTAATTTATGGACAGAAACTGAACAAGGAAAGATAAGGAGAAACTTTCTGACAGTGAGAACAATCAACCAGTGGAACAGCTTGCCCTCAGAAGTTGGGGGAGCGCCATCACTTGAGACTTTCAAGAAGAGATTGGACTGCCATTTGTCAGAAATAGTGTAGGGTCTTCCGCTTGGGCAGGGGGGTGGACTAGATGACCTACAAGGTCCCTTCCAACTCTAATTATCTGTTATCGGTTATCTAGGCCATCTTTCCTGTGCCTGGTCCGTTTTTCTTCCCCACCACCCAGAATAGAGAGATTGGAGAAGAATAAGTCAGAAGAGAGTAAGCGGCTATACAATGGGGAATATAGCAGGCTATTTGCCTAGCCAGTCACAGCTGCTGGTGCCACTATATTGCTTTTAGTTGTATTATGTGCCTCTTGTAATCCCTCTCTTAATGTAAATGTAAACATTAATTCCATTCTTGATTCCAGCAACTGGGTGAACATTCCAAAGAACCAGAGACAAAATCTGGAGTTATGAAAATGATTAATCTTGTCAGTTTCAAGCCAGGTATCCCAGTGCTGTCAGTAAGCATTCCAAAGATTAGGGAAGTGGAAAAAGGGAAAACACAAATGAGGTCATACGATTTCCCATTTCTTTAACAACAGAGCTGCTGATCATGATTGTGGTAAGCTAAATGAGGACTGCTGCACTTTATTAAGATAGAAAAGTGAAATTATATTTTAGACTTCAGTTTTCTTTAATTTCCAAGCAACTCAGTATACACTATGCTATTGGGGTATTTCAGACTTTTGTTTTTGTTTTTTTGTCTTGTTTTTTTTAAAGGAGTATAAACTATTCACAGTTAAACACTTTTAAATCTCACTTATTAAAGGTGTGTGCTTAAATCTTACTGGAATAAGAAGTAAACTTTGGTAACTCAGACTCTTGCCTCTGTTTAATCCTTCAAAATAACTGTTCAAATGTTCTAGCCGCTGTCAGATTGTTACCATATGTAATGATCAATAGGAGAGGTGCCTTCATTTTGCTGTCATACAAGCAAATGGTGATAGAATTTTATTTGTGCATTAGAATAAAGATATATCTGCACATAAGGAGAGGCAGACTATAGATTCATTTCCACTTAACATTGCCTTATCTACCTCTGGACACGCTAGTATCACAAGGGTGATATCAAGGGTGAGGCTACTTAACCCAATTTTGTCCCTGCTCACAAAATGGAGTTTGTCCCATATTTGTAGCACTGGGAAAATTATCAAGCTCAAGGGTCTTCAAACTTGGAAAGTTCAAGACTTGTGGGCTTCAACTCCCAGAATTCCTGAGCTAACATGATTGGAGGAGGAATTCTGGGAGTTGAAGTCCACAATTCTTAAAGCTGTCAAGTTTGAAGATCCCTAATTGCTGGAGTTAGTTTTTTAACAATCAGGATCCTGTTCATTTCCCATAATATATCAGGGCTATGAACAGGCTCCATAAATGTCCCTAGATAATAAAAATTATGGTCAATTCTAATTGTTCAGTGCTTGGATTAGAAATGTTCTCCCTGACCAGAAAAAGGGGCCAAAATAATAAAGGAGCATCATGCTAATTGTGTTGGCTTTAGAAAGTGGCTAGTAGCATTCTTGGAATTATGTCCCCATTTTGTGAATAAGCCTCTCCTAGCATTTTCTAAACTGCAAAAGTTGGTAATGCTTAAATTAAATATTAAGTAACACAGGAACAGGAACTGTTATTATATGAAAAAGCAATTTGAAGAATAAAAGATGTATCAATTCAAATATTGTGGATATTTCATTATTGCATAAAGTGCTACAAGTACAGAGTACTTTATCCTGATAAAATAATTAGCATGTAATGTGAACACTTTATCATGTTTTAAGTAATGGATAATATCAGTGAGTTACACAAGGTAAATTACAACCATTTTGCATTAAAATCTTCCATCAAAAATTTCAATAATAGCTGCTAGAAAAGGTCTATTAGGTAGCCACTCTCCCCGCTTCTATTTAGAGCCAAGTATCGGAGATCTTCTCAAGAATGAAGTAGAATATCTTTTAAAAAATAGTTTTTTTATAACATTGTGAAGGGATTTGATAAATTGACATTAGTATTTAGAACTGGACCTAGAAGCCAACTCTGGTCTAATGAAGGTGATAAAATACTAGGATTTAGTTAGATCAAGGTAATAACAGATGTTATTGCATCATGCTACAATATATTTTAGTATGGGGGATTTTACCTCTACATACTTCAGTAGGGATAGCTTTCATTAGAAATAAAATAATATTGATGCAATTGTTTCACAGAAAATCTACCCAATCAAACTAACATTTAGATCGTGATATGTGAAAGCAAGATAGAATTTTTCATTCCTTAAGGATTACATGTTGCTTACTTATAACATTCTCTTGGTAAAATCTTCCAACTGTGAAAAATGTGCACACCTTAGAAGAGACGTCAAGCTTGAGATCTTTTTATATATTATGAGAAAGAGGGGAAGGTGATGGGAAAATACACCACAGATCTCTACAGAAGGGTATATTTACTAGATCTGCCAAAATAGACTCCTCCTGAATGGGTAGTTCCATGAATGCATGGGTATCAAACTCTATCATGTCACATGATGTATCGTGACATATCATGATGTTTTTTGCCTTTGCAGAACCAGGATGGGTGTGGCTTGTGCGTGATGCATCCAGCCCATGGGCTGCTAGTTTGATTGATTCCTTGCATGGAATCCATTTTCTTTTTGTCAAGAAAAATATCTGATAAAAGCAAGATAACATTTGTGAGATATATTTTTTATTTTAAAAAATGCATATTTTGAAAAGTTGAATATGGAAAAAGATAGTTATGTTACAAAATAGCTTATTTGGAGAAATATCTGTTTTAAATATTCATAACAAAATAAAATGTAATGACATCAAATATTTTTTGTAAAAAAGGGGGGGATCTATGGGAAGTTGCTTGTAAGAGATCCATAGGTTGTACAAAGTTGGAAATGAAAACAAATGCAGATTTTTTTTTTCAAAGAATCTTAAACAGAATTTTTTTTAGAATGTAGACCTATCACCGTAGATTGTAATATACAGATTTCTGCTTCTGCAGACGTACGGTATTACTGTCCTGCTCTCCATCTCTTTTAGTATTCTCAGCTGGGCATGACATCTGTTTCTCCACCAAAATAACACATGCTGGCAGTATCTCTATAACAGACTGTAGATCTAGCCAGTCAGCAGAGCACATTAGACTTACACGCCATTAGGAAAAATTATTTGATCCCTAATCAGGAATTAATCTGACAATTCTCTATAATAATGCTATTGAAACAATAAACCTGATGGTCAATTTAAATATAGATGTTGAATGCCATTAACTAGTGATGAGCGAGAAAACCCAAAGCATGCATTTTCTCTGATCATTCTCTGGCCATTATTCTCCTCCTGAGCTACAGCGAAAATAGCAAGTGTATATCATTATCAAAGATTAACTGATGCTTCATTAAATCATTGAGAGTCAGCAAGTAATGAATCAAAGCTTTCTCCATTGAACACTAAGCAGAAATCAATAACAGCACTGTGAAAAAGAATATGGGTGAGAGACAGTTTGGAGTGGTAGCTAAAGCGGTGGCCTAGAAGCCAGGAGACTGAGTTCTAGTCCCAGTTTAGGCATGAAAGCCAGCTGGGTGACCTTGAGCCAATCACTCTCAGCCCAAGCCACCTCATGAGGTGGTTGTTGTGGGGAAAATAGGAAGAAATGGTATTATGAATGCTGCCTTGAGTGACTTATATACAAAACAATGAACATCTAATAAATAGCAGATCATTCTTTTTGCCTTTTGAATTGCCAGATCAGTTTCAAATGTGAGGCTCCTTTAAGCAGCTTTGAAGGAACTTAATGATGTTTCCCTACAAAGTGTACAGCAGAGAAAAATCCCTTATTTTGCTGTATACTAAGCTTATTTTCCCTTATTTTGCTGCATACTAAGCTTCAGAATTAATAATCTATTTGTCCACTATTATGCTATGGGTTAAGTCCATTTTAAAATGAGATTTCAGACAAATTAATCTTTACAGTTTGAGTGTAAATCAATATACAAATGGACTGACATTATATAGTCACTTCTCTTGAAAGTATATCTGCAAAGTGAAGCATTCATCAGTGGGATAGGCATTTGTAGATTTGTCCAGAGGTGGTATTCAGCAGGTTCTGACCAGTTCTGGAGAACCAATAGCGGAAATTTTGAGCAGTTCAGAGAACCAGTGGAACCTGGAGTGGGGTGGGAATGGAGATTTTACACTATCCTTCTCCTGCCACGTCCACCAAGCCACACTGACCAAGCCATGCCATGCCATGCCCATCAAGCCACACCCACCGAGTCATGCCATGCCACTCCCACCAAGCCACGCCCACAGAACCGGTAGTAAAAAAAATTGAATCCCACCCTGGATTTGTCCCTTATGCATTCCTTCAGATAAAGATTCAAGGGCTGCTTTCTTCATGCTATCCTTGGTCAAGCAATTGGGGAATAATGGGAGCTGTAGTACAGAACACTTTGGAAGGTCTCAAGTTAGGGAAGGCTGTTCTAGAAAATGCAATGCAACTTTACATGATTTAATTGTATATGCTCATATATGAGTTTAAAAAGTCCCATATCTGGTGTGTTTTAGAGATATTGGCACCCTATTAATTATAAAACAGAAACAAGTTCTGTAATGTTCTTTTTAAATTCTTGAGTTGTGTTTAACAAATATTAGAACAAGGTCTGCTGGGAGTAAATACTAAAAAAATATTTTAGATAATATTTGTTAATTCCTCTAGCTGAGGAATGAGCACATAATTACCTTCAGTTTTTTTCTTTTCTTTTCTCTCTAATAGATGCAAAAGATATTTGAAAAACTTGAAGGTTTCAAAGAAATTCGCATCTTAGGATTTAGGTAAGTGTTGCTGCTTTTTGCTTTTAAAGTAACAAGGCTGTTGTTATTATTTATTTACTGTATGATATCCCGCCTTTTCTGTGAGATCTCAAAGTGACAGATTTCTCCTTATTTTGTTTCTATAGCAATCCTAGGAAGTACTGTTGGCTGAGAATAGTGAATGGTCTACATTCCCCAATGAATTATGTGATTAAATGAAGAACTAATTAAGTAGAACCCTTTGCCTACTTAATTACACTTTCTCACTTTCTTTTGTTAGAAGAAGTCATCAGGAGTTGATTGACCTGCCTTTCCTTTTAAGTCTTTGGGGAACCTCTGATGATATTATTATTGGTAGTCGTGGTAATTTAATTGAAAATATTTCTAAATGAGTTTATGACTTGCACATTTTCAGTCTTTTAGATTGAAGAAATTGATACGGTTCTGGGATCACAAGCTGTTTTAAAAGATGATGCAACTACAATTTAACTTAAAAGCCTGCATGTCTTTCTTCACCATTGTAGAATTGGTTATATAAGTTATTATTAATAAAATTTTCTTCATTGGCTTCCATTAATACTTGTAGGATAAAAACAGCAAGTAGTTTGAAGTTGCTAGTTTCAAAACTGAAGTTAGTAAGGCCAAGTTTATCTTCAATCCCCAAATTTCTATGAATACAATTATTAATTTCTAAGGAATGAATAGCTATGATTGACTGGGGGAGAAATGATATTATTTAAAATGGGCTGGGGAATTCTGGGAGTTGAAGTCCGCCAGGCTTAAAGTTGCCAAAGTTGGAGACCCCTGATTTAAAAGACAGGCTAGAAATAGTTTAGAAAAGAAACTAGCACAGATGCCTTTTAAGTAATGTATAATTTAAATGAAAAATGTGTGATTCCAGTGCAGAGGAAGCGTGAAGTGAAGTGAGCAGCAGAGGAGAATGATCTGGAAAAATAACATGCCACCACAAGAGCTTTCCCTAAATTGACCTTTCCTCAATATCAGGATGATGCTATCATCTAACATTCATTGGCAGTCCTTGATGTTCATATCTCTCAGATGTATCTACCAAGGTTGACATTTTAAATGTCCCTTGCCATCATAGGAAAATGGGGTTTCAGTTAGGATCTTCTTACAGTAACTAATTTTTTCAGCAACCACACAACTATAAACATAATCTTGAAACTGACACACATCCCTATCACAAATTTTCCTTCTCAGAGTAAGCAAGATTAGGAGCGCAAAGAAAAGGAGTAAGAAATAGTAAGCGGTAACGAAGTAATAATAATAGTAATAAAAACATGAAAATGAAATATGAAATATGTAGTTAAATTTATTACACTAAATTCATTCATTATATATCCCCATACCTTATATTCTTGCCAAACATTTTGGCTTCCTCCATGTCCACACACACAATTCATATTGCCCTTTGCTTCTTAAACTTCTCACTTCTTTTCATTAAACTCCTGCAACAACTTTCTCTATTTTCTACTCTTTCTCAGTCCAGTCACTCTTCCATCATATAGACATTTTGCAATTTGAATGCAAAACATCCAATTTGTTTCTTGGTCTTTGTTTCGGTACAATAAACCACTTCAGTACACCTCTTCCATCTTTGTCATTTCCTTTTGACCAATTCTTTCATCATTCATTCATTCTTCACCTTGTCTCTTTTTGGTTTACCACACAGTCTTCTTAAGTATCCCATTCCCACAAAAGTCTATTTTAGGTTTCTCCTGACATGTATATTGCTACTTTAATATAATAACATATTTGCACAAAACATTCTATAATACAAATCTATTTATTTATCACATACACCCAGACATGCTCACACTATTCTATGCAAGTTAGGATTTCTAATGTAGAGACAAGTCAGAATAGATTTGCTTATGTGCTGCCACTTAGGAAGTCTATGCAACGTGCTAACACAACTCAACACACTATTCCTTTCTTCTAAATAAACAACCAATGTTGACATTTCTTGGTTTTTCTCTTTGTCCAACAATGACTTTACATAAAACTGAGATTTAAAAATAAATCTGGAAGAAAAATGGTAATTATTGTAGCTAGACATGAATTCTGTGCCTCATCCAATCACAGTTCAAGACATTAATTTCAGCTTGTTGGCTGCAACTTGGATAAAATGTATTAGCTCCCTGTTGATTTTAGCATTCCACTGAAGGTAATAAGTGGTATCACTTTCAGTTGGTTGTTCCTTGCTCCAATTTTTCCACTTTCCCCCAATCCCTGAGGGTGAAGTAAGCAATTTATTATTGTTTCTAATATCTATATTTGTATGTTTGTGATTTACACACACACACACACACACACATTCTCTTTAGGAAATATAATCTTAAATGAATGCCAAAAGATTATTTTCCTTTTTAAATTTGAGAAAACAAAGCTCTTTATCTTCTTTTTCTTTATTTCTGTTCTGACATGTTGTTATTTAGCTTTTTTTTTCAAACTCAAATAAGGTATGGTTAAGAAAAAGAAGTGGAAAGATCAATGCTCCTAAGTTCTGGATAAAATAAAACCAAAATCCTAAGTGAGTACAAAGATTAGTGAAGTCATGTTAATATTAGCCCAATAATGTCACGGTGACATGATCCAGTGAAGTCTTTGATTATTGTAATGCTTATTCAAATCTTTAACTAATTTAATAAATGCTTAAAGATGTCTTCATTAGTATTCATTACATTTCTATAGTGTGAGAATGATAAGCTTCTTAGGCTTCTGTCAAAAAGAAATCGTGGTCATTTTAACCATGGTAGGTTTTGGCACATCTCTACTCTTCTCTCAGTTATGCTAATTATCCAAAACCCAGTTCCTCACCATTGCAAAGGTGTAACCATTCTCAGGTTCATTACAGTACACTGACTGTGCTGGAGTTAGTGTACTGTAGCTCCTCTTGGCCCCTTCTTCCATAATCAACTTGTATTTATTAATAGGAACTCAAATGTCAACCTTATTTTACATGTTGGAGTAGTAATGTTCATATGGGTCAAATTATTTTCCTCCGGAAAATTGTGCTGCTTTCAAAGCTGCTATTATAGCCACGTATTTTTTACTCTAGTATAGATCCCGGGGTACAAAACATCTGAAAAATAACTCCAGCATTCAACTATGAAAATAAGGCAGAATAAAAGGGAAAAAAGTAAAATCAGGCATCTAAGGCTCTGAGATTTCTCAGTGGTTGCTTCCACAATAAGGCCCTTTACAATATGACCCTTGCTTGTATGATTCTGAAGGGAGTCCTGTCATATTCAGTGAAACTTTCTCACAAGCAAAGAGATTAGAGTTTGCAGGACTTGAGGAATCAAAGTTGTGTTAATTAGCTAGAATTAGAATGTCATTTCACGTGGTGCTGTTTTATCTGGCAGTGACTTGCCTTATGGATAAGATCTTTGTACAGTGTTACTTCAGGGAGTGTTAGAGGTCCCCTAACCTTTAAAATAAGCATTTTAATAATTCCATTGTTTTATTTGGGAAATCCTGGGACTTTTTTTTACTACTTTCCTTAGATTGTTTTCTCCCTTCCTTTCCTTTTTCTCTTCAAAATGTTGAAAGTTCCACAAAATGTATATACATACTCAAGGAAAACATTAATGAAAGGGCCCCAGTACAGTGAAGATCAGAATTTGAATATAATTCATTTTAATTTAATATAATTTATCCTTCTCATCTTCTCATCTTTCTCACCTCTTATCACCTCTTATCTTTCCTTCTATCTTTCTCCTGTTGTATATTATAATTTATCAACTGTTATTGTATCTTATGCTTTATTATTCTATCTTATAATTTATGACCTATGACTTATCTCTTTATTGCTTGCATGTACACTGAGAACTTATGCACTGGAGACAAATTCCTTGTGTGTCCAATCACACTTGGCCAATAATGAATTCTATATTCTATTCTATTCTGTTCTGTTCTGTTCTGTTCTGTTCTGTTCTGTTCTGTTCTATTCTATTCCGAACCAAACGGCACTTCTGCCCACCAGCCTTCAAAATATCAAGCTAAATAAGTTAACCCTGTAATTTTATTTTGAATTTTAAAATTTCAAAACAGAATGGAAAACAAAGCAAACATGAAATTCGACAAAGCACCAGTAGCACAATATAAATTATCTAGTAAAGAAACAAATTAACAAAATAATTTCAATTTTAAAAGCTGGTTTTCAAGTATGCAGTAAACTAGATATTTGCATTCTTTGCCCCAAAGCAGAATCTGAGAGAAACAGAAACATGAGTAAAACTACTTCCCTTCTTTTCTGTGTCATACGGGAAACAATAGAGGTATTGAACTTCTTATATTGAGTTTTGATGTTTAGTGTTTTATTCTGCACCAACATTCTGATTATACTTTAACTCAAAACTGAGTACCTGAGTGTCTGTAGGGCACTGCCAATAGAAATAGCAGACACAAGAGGATTAAAGACATTGTACTGTATTGCTTCTGAGGATTAAAGACATAGTAGTATATTCAGGGGTGGGATTCAACTGGTTTTACTACCAGTTCGGTGACTATATTTTGCATGCGTGTAAAAACCTTAAGCTGTGCCACCCAGACAGCTGAAAAGCACTGTGCGTGGGTGTGCAGCGTTTGAAAAGCCACTTTTTTCCTGCTTTTTCAAGCTTCGCTGAGCCATGCAAAGAAGCTGAGGTTGAAAAAGCAGGAAATAAAGGACAGATAAGAGCCCGGGCGGGTGGGTGGGCCAAACAGCAGCAAACACAGAACCAGTTTGGTGTCTGCTGCTCTTCAGAGCTACTGGTTCTATAAAACCAAGCAGAACCGGAAGCATCCCACCCCTGAGTGTATTGTTAAGACATTTACTGTACCGTTTCTAGGTGAAAATAAATCTTAACTGCCTCTCTCTCAAAATTAATACATAAATACAGGCAGTTCCTGACTTACAACAGTTCATTTAGTAACCATTCAAAGTTACAACAGCCCTGAAAAAAGTGAGTTATGACCAGTTTTTTGCACTTATTGCCACTGTAGCATCACCATGGTCATGTGTCCAAAATTCATGCGCCTGGCAACTTGACTCATATTTATAACGGTTGCCGTATCCCAGTGTCAGGTAATCACCTTTTGCGACCTTCTGACAATCAAAGTCAATGGGGAAGCCAGATTCACTTAACAACCATGTCACTAAGTCAGCAACGGCAGTGATTCACTTAACAAGAGTGGCAGGAAAGGTTGTAAAATGGGGCAAAATGCACTTAACAAATGTCTCGCTTGGCCAAATAATTTTGGTCTCTGTTGTGGTTCCCATAAGGAAATTGTTAATTAAAAATTGCTGCATTAAGGTTATGGGTTTCCTATAGTTGCTCGAAATTGAGTCTTAGAATGCTGACAGCTATAGAAGGAAAAAAAGAAGAAGGAGCGGAATCTTTCCTTTGGAATTTTCTTACCGGGTTGCCCACAGAGGAATCAGAAAATTCAAAAGGATGGCTCTGACAGCATCTTCAAAGCCCTAACCTTTTCACATGCGTTGTATGTGCAACACGTATGGCACAATCACAGCCATCATCTTGATTTTTTTGACAACATCCCCCAAACACCCCCTGCCTTTTACACATATCCTTTGTTAGCAGAAAGAAAGGTTTTCTGGAAGAGCATCGGAAAATGTTGTGTAAATGATGACTCGGGGGAGAAGGATTAAGGAGGGGAAAAGAATCTACAGCAGTTACAACCTTTTGCTACCAGAATAGAAGGAGTAATGACAGTAAATTAAACAACTGTAATGATAACAATCCGGTTTTTCCACTCCTCCTCCTCCTCATTTCAGTGTGAAAAATGCAGATCTTAGTGTAAACAAGTGGTATATGCCCGCACAGTTTAATGGTTTGACTTTTTTTTTTTTGTCTTTCTTCCTTTTGAATGCTTCCATCTATCCTGTCGTATGCTGAACTGAAGACAGAAGAAGGAAAAAGATGGGTAACTTTCCTGCAGGTTTTTTTAATAGGTGATATATAATTAGTTATAGCAGTAATATTAAATAAGTCAATTTCTTTTCTTTCAAATACAGAAGGAAATATTTTCTTTAAATGACATTGTATAGTCTAGGCAAATTAAATCGGGTAGAAAGCAAAAGTCACTGCTCTCTCCAAGACCTAGTACATAATAGGTTCAGTGTAATGTGGATAAACATTTGGGAAGCAAAACAGAAGGCTAGGCTTCCATATTCTCACATTCCTATGTAATTGGCAACAGGTCTTAACAAGCGTGTAGTTTTTCTTTTCCCCAAATGCTTGACTTTTTGTTGCCTGTATTTCAGGAACCATGGAAACCTCAAAGATGTCCTCTCTAGGAATTTGGACTTCAGAATTCTCTCATCAGCTCTATCAATGTTGAGAATTGAAACTCACACAGCTAGAGAGCAGGCAGCTTGAAGATAGTTTGTTAAAGGCTTTGCTAGACCAGGGGTCTCCAACCTTGGCAACTTTAAGACTTGTGGACTTCAAGACTTGTGGACTTCAACTGGCTGAGGAATTCTGGGAGTTGAAGTCCACAAGTCTTAAAGTTGCCAAGGTTGGAGACCGTTGTGCTAGACCAAGGCCTAATATTGTATGATTTGTTGCTGGTTTGTTCAGCAATCAATGGCAGTTTAAAAAGAAATTGAACTCCATGTGTAAAACAAGATTAGGTCCCAATCTTGCCTTTTTGTTCCTTCAGGCTGAATTGGAGAGTGGGGTGAGGGAAAAGTGCCAAGTCTTACTGAAACAACCCGAATTGTTTTCTTTCCTCTTGAGATAGCCATCACTCAGAAATCATAACCTTCATGTTCTTTTCAGAACAAAAACAAAATAAATACCTTTATATATCTCCTTGGGAAAACATCGTGTATAAAGAAAACTGCTTCCTGGGCTCCTTTTATAAAACTTTGAAACATTGCTGGAAGGTCCGTTCTCATTTGACTCACAAAATGAAATTGTCCAAGGTGCAGATTTTTTAGATCTCATGGGGCCTCCAGTTACTATTGAATTTTCAGTCAAACCTGAAAGCTTTTTTGAAGGCTTTGTGCTTCAGGGTTTCAAGTATTTTTGCAATGGAAAGCAAAATACATTCCACTTTCCAGGGCCTCCTTATCCTGTCTATGATTTGCTACTGCAGAGGACTTTAAAAAAGAATAGTTCAAAAGTACTATTTTTTTCTTTGCTGTTTGAGAAGAATGAACCTTGTACTAAAATAATTGCCTGGTAGAATTGTCATTCTCCTGGAGAATGGTACAAGGACATTCATAATAAAGTAATAAAACAAATGTGGAAATCCCTAATTCTTAGAATAGAGTCTTTCGGAAATTTATACAATATCATGCCCAGTTCTCATGAGCTGGGTGAGATTTTTAATAGCAAGGAAAACACAGAGTTTAATATTATTTATTATTATTTAATTATTTCTTATTATTATTATTTAAGAAAGACTAAATAGTTTATTTACCATTTATTATTACTGATATTTCCTTATTATTTGTTTGTTTGTTTATATCCTACATTTATTATTTTTGTAAATAAGTCAAGGTAGCGAACATACTTAATACTCCTTCCTCCTCCTATTTTCACCACAACAACAATCCTGTGAGGTGAGTTGGGCTGAGAAAAGTGAATGGCCCAAAGTCACCCAGCCGGTTTTCATACCAAAGGCAGTGCTAGAACTCACAGCACCTTTATCACAACATCAAAGTGACTCTAATGTAGATCCCAATAAAGAACAAGCCTTGTATCCTACTGATCTGTCCCTTCCTTCCTTTCTACTCATGAACTGCTGCACAAATAGGACAGAACCATAGTCATTTACATTTTACTATCCCGCTCTCAAGGGTTTATTTTATTAATGTTCCCCAGTCATTAATGCTATGTTTAATTCAGCAAAACAAAATCCTCCGTCCTGATTGTGGATGAGGGAGAATCTCTGTGTTTGCTGGAACTGAACACCAAAGCATTGGAGCTCTGGAGCATCCAGAATTCCTGATGGCATCTGTGTCCTTTTTAACTGTGTAAATAAGCACTTTGTGCACTTGAGAGAGGTTAAAAAGAGAACATTCCACTCCTAAAGGGATGGTATGGTTTTGGTGGCTACCTGAACCCTTCTGGATGCCCACTCAATCCCATCCCAGCTGCTCTGCACCAGTCTCAGATGCCAAACATCTTGGATGATTGACAAGCCTGGGAAGTTTGGGAAATTGTGTGCGCAGCACACAAAATTATCTGCTACAGTGTCCTACCAATCAATGACTACTTCAGCTTCAACCATAACAATACAAGAGCACACAACAGATACAAACTCAATGTAAACCACTTCAAACTCAATTGCAGAAAGTACGACTTCAGCAACAGAGTGATCAATGCCTAGAATGCACTACCTGACTCTGTTGCTACATCCTCTAAACCCCCACTCCTTTAACCTCAAGCTATCCACTATTGACCTCACCCCATTCCTAAGAGGTCTGTAAGGGGCATGCTTAAGTGTACCATCATGCCTACCATCCCTGTCCTATTGTCCCCATTTATTCGTACCTATTTCCTGTATTCTTACTCATGTTTATACTTATACCTATTATCTTGAAAGCAATTGACAAATCAAATAAATAAAATAAATAAAATGTCCTAAGGGAGGCAATGGACTGGCCTTGTGAATAAAACTACATGAAACAGAAGGCCACTTCAATTTAAAGTCTAATCAAAAGAGAAATATGCAAGAAAAAAAACCATTAAATCAGAGAAAAGCAATGTGTGAGACCTCTCTCTCTCTCTCTCTCTCTCTCTATACACACACACACACACACAAACAATGCTACAGGTTAATGATGCTCATTTCATATCTTTAACAGATTCAAGGACTTAAGAGACAAAAGTAATGAAAAATGTCTTCTTTACAAAAATGATAGCAATAGCACTTAGACTTCTATACCACTTCATGGTGCTTTACAGCACCTGCTTAGCAGTTTTCAGCCTCAGCCTCTTGCCCCCAACTATCTGGGTTCTCATTTTACCGAACTCGAAAGGATGAAAGGCTGCATTAACCTTGAGCCAGTGAGAATTGAACTGATGCAGTCGGAAGAATTAGCCTGCAATACTGCATTGTAACCCCTGCACCACCAAGGCTCTTGATATCTGAGTAATGGCTATATTAAGCACAGGCTGAGCAGATGTTTCACTAATCTCTTGAGAATTTTATTTTCACCAATTGTATTTTTGTTTTTACAAAGACCCATATGCCTCAAGAGTGGTATTGCCTGAAAAATTATTTGTTTTGTTTATTTTCTACATTTTAAATTGTATTCCTGGGTAAATGAGATGCACTTTCATTTTGCTGAAACACTAGTACATTGGAGTAGGTCTTTCAATAATATAGTCAAGGCATCCAACTGATGGAGTGGGGGGCTCTGAAATGTCAAGATGGCCACTACAACCATGTGATTGAAGCCAGCCCCTTTTTATTTCTGTGACGTCGCATAAAAGGTTTCAAATCTTCAATCACATGATTATGACTGTGACTTTATTTAACCCTCCCCCCCATGGACAACCTGAATAATGTCAAGCTGATGTTTTAAACTGATACGAACTGTATTACAAAATGAATCAATAGTCAATGGCATTTTATTTATGCCCATTTCCATAAGCTTTGCAGTGAAATTTAAGTCAGAAATTAGCTGGAAGATATTACTTGTTGGCTGTAGTTTAATTCAGCACCCTAGCTGTAAAAATCAGTCCCCAAATAATATACCATGTTCCTTCCTCCTCCCACATCAACAAACCGATATTCCTTTCTTCTTCCTACCCCACAGGACAAGCAGCACTGTGGCACAATATATTGCCAACTTTGAAAGAGATGGTTCAGAACTACCTGCGGATGGTACTGACGTCAAAAAAATTGAAAGCGAGAAGAGCATTCTTGGCGAAGAGAAGGAGATACCTACATTTGTACCGAAAATAGCAGACCTTCAGCAGATGGTTGCCATGCTCTTACAAGAAGATAAATCATTATTCATGGACTTTGAAACACTCCAGTTTAAGGATGGTCAGTAAGTTAGAAATGCTTACTGCAAATTAATTAATGGATGGATGGATTGATTAATGTTACTCTGATCTTCTGAAAGGAATTGGATAGTCCCCTGCCTTATAGATTCTTTGTATTTTCTTCCTCAGAAAAACGGTATTAGGAAGTTGTGGGCTGCTTTTCTGTGATATGTCATAGTTGATAACTAACTTCCTTCCTTTTTTTCCTGAATCATTCCATTTCACTGTTTTGGTGCATGTATCTGATTTCTTATTTTGAGGGCAAGCTTTGTTCCCTACCTCCCCAGACAAATCCTGGAGATTTTAGCTCCTGGATAGTGTTCCTTGTTGTTGTTGTTGTTGTTCTCCTCCATTAGGCTGACTTATAATTAATTAAGAAACCTATTTTAGATAGTAAAAAGAAAAGAGCAGCAAATTAAAACTAAAGATATGTCAGCAAGATGATTGCATTTGCTCAACTTGTTATGAGACATGCCATCCTTTTATCTCTTACTCTCCGCGTACTGCTCTTTTCCCCCAACTAGTTAATGTTATAAGCATTCTATAGAGTTGCAATCTTTTTGTGGTGCCCGCAAAAGAGGTGGTATGGACCATAAGGTGTATATCTCCAATACCAAGCTTAGCTTTCTAAGAGCTTTTTGGAGCTCAGAGGCAGGGGAAGGAAACATATGGGAAGCAGCTCTTTCTAAATTATGCAGGCCTTGAAAGGTCAAATTCCATATTCTGAATTAGGCTTGGAAGCAAATACAGAAGCACAGCAAACCAAACCAAGCCTGGGATTATATGCTTCCCAGCCTCCTCTTGCCAGAGGTTGAATTTTGTATTTGTGCTAGTGGAAGCTTCTGATGACCTTCAGAACCAGCCCAAGATAAAGTGCATTTCAGTCATTGAAGCAGGAGATTATTGAGTAAGGCCAAAACCTTATCTGAAATGGGATGCAGGGAGTTCACCAGCCTTTAGTGTAAAAGGCAGCCTTTGTGTCCACTGTTGATAGAAAATGCCATAAGACAGCAGGGTCAAAAAAAAAAACCCCAAGTCTGCCTCAATGGTTTTCATGCGGTTGTCAGCTAATTTTCAGATAACAAAAGTATTTCATATAAATACTAGGGTAGAACAGATTTGAGATGTTTCTTTTAACTGCTAAGCATTTAGTAGCATTAGTGATATTCAGCTGAATGGAATGGAATGGTGTGATCCAGGAAGCAGATGACAATGACTGACCATATTTAATTGGTATAATTTTTACTACATAAAGTATGTGATGATCTAGCTAAATAAATTGAGGCATGAAACAGTTTTATTGAATGACCAGGTTGTAATTAATTACAAAAGACAGGAATATTTTGCCTACTGCTGCTATATAGCTTCACTTCAGAGATTTTGCATAATTTGTTGCCTACCAGATAAAGAACTAACTATTCTGTTATCAGTCAAAAATTCTGTTTCCATTTATTGAGATCCTAAATTTTGGGGTGGGGGGAAATGTCTCCATTTTATGCAACCCTTTGTTGTTCCCTGATCCTTCCAGAAATGTTTTTATAGGAAATTAAAATATTCCTAAACCAGACATAAAAGGAAAAGGACTGAAAGGGGGAATTACTAGAAATACAGCAATATGTGTCCTTTGTGCCTTCTATTAATACAATTTCTGATCTATTAATGAGTCAGCTGTGATGTGTTTTGCCATGTTCTATTATGAACTGTTCTGAATGTAACAGATCAGGTAGTTGGAATTAACGGTTTAGAACTGAGCTGAAAGTTCTCACAAATTGTTTTTTTTTCCCCCGAGGAAATGTTTTGCCCTCCTTTCTAACTAGTAGGAACGTCCCTTTGCAGAACATTTGGCCAAATATTCTCCATCTCTGTTTTTTGATGTCATCAACATTCTCTCTGCAATGCTTTAGAACAATGGAAGAGCCAGATTCCTGAGGAAGAAATGAGTTGCTGCTGCTCCTTCCCTTTTTAATTGCCTTAGCATAAACTTTAAAAAGTAATTAAAGGATAAGGAATCCCTTATTCTTTAAGTTAAAGTAGCTTCATAGTAGAGCTACTGACGTCTCTCTGGAATATCCTATTGCACTCTTGGCTAAACACCTATGGAATGCTAAGTGGTCACTGCATGTATTGAAGCAGCAGCAGGAGTGACAGTTGCCAAGAATCAGGCAAATATGGCTGATCTCCCACTTCTATAATTTTGGAAACAGCATAGAATGATGCTTGGGTTGCCATCTAAATAGAAATGTCCATTTTGAATGCAAGGAACTGGAGTATGAATATGTGTATGTCATATAGACTGAGCCTAGTTGACAGGTACTTCTAGTTGAGTTTGCATTCAGTAACAAACTGAAATTGTTTTGATAGATACATAATGGCTGACCAAGATAAGATCTTTATTAGTATTTTCCTGCTGGGGAACCTAAAACTTTCTTTTGCAGCAGTGGTGGGATTCAATTTTTTTTTACTACCAGTTCTGTGGGTGTGACTTGGTGGGCATGGTTTGGTGGGCGTAGCATGGCGGGCATGATAGCAGAAGGAAACTATAAAATCTCCATTTCCTCCCCATTCCTGGGGGAAGGTTACTGCAAAATCCCATTCCCTCCCCACCCCACTAACCTGCTTTCCAGCTCTGTTCTCCTGTGCAGGGCAACAAAAGAAGACACAGTTGATCAGCTGGGACTCGGGAGGCAGAGAATAGATGAGAGCGGGGCCAGTCAGAGGTGGTATTGGCCGGTTCTCCAAACTACTCAAAATTTCCACTACCGGTTCTCCAGCACTGGTCAGAACCTGCTGAATACCACCTCTGCTTTGCAGCCACTAGTTTCACTACCCTCCCAATGCAATGGACACTTTACCACACAGTGTCTAGTAACTGTCCTTATCATCCCCTCCTCCTTCTAGGCAGCATCTAGGAAGCTGGAGGGGAGGTTGTCAAGAAGAAATAGTTGTGGAATCTGCAGTTGAAGTGGGTGGGGGAGTAATTAAGAGAGCGGCTAGCTTGAAAACACTGAAGGGGAGAAGTGGCAGAATGCAGATGCTTTTCTAAGACTTGGAGTGTTTATCTGGCTGCTCTGTAGCGAGTGGAGTCAGTCTGGCAAGATTCTTATAGATTGGCGAGCAGCAATAAAATACCACTCTGATCAACTCTCAGTGTTGTTCTGGTTCTTCGTGCCTGATGTCCACCTCGCCAGACTCCTCCCCTCACTTCAGCTACAGATTCCCCCGTAAAAATAGCCGGTGCTCTGAGCCCCTTCTAACTGTTCATATCAGAGAGTCCTAGTGGAGGAGAAAGCCAAGGAATGGCTTTTTGAGGGAAGAAGGAATCTTGAGCCCTGGTGGCACAGTGGTTAGAGTGCATACTGCAGGCTACTTCTGCTGACTGCTGGCTACCTGAAATTTGGCAGTTCAAATCTTACCAGGCTCAAGGTTGACTCAGCCTTCCACCCTTCCAAGGTGTATAAAATTGTTGGGGGCAATATGCTGATTCTGTAAACCGCTTAGAGGGGGCTGTAAAGCACTTTAAAGTGGTATATAAGTCAAAGTGCTATTGCTATTGAAGGTATTCCTACCTGCATTTCCTCTAGAGGAGGAGTCCAAATTGATCGATTTATCATTAGCAGGTAATCAGTTCAGTTTTCTAAGATAGTCAGAAGCCCCAGGATGTCATTGTGAAATGCAAGGACACCAATAGCTCAGATTAGAGCCTTAAAACGGTTTTGGTTGCCCAGTTTAAGAAGATCGCCTTAGAGTTTCAGCTGATACTAACAACAAGGGGGCAAAACAGCATTTTTACTGTTATGCTGTGTTTATAACATAGAATCCTATATAATAATTGACATACTATGGTCAGTTTTGATAGGTCATAGTTAGCTAAATTTGATCAAAAAATGACCATTTCATTTGTCTCATTTTGCAGAAATCATCAGGCCATCTACTGATATAAATAATGATATGCAGCCAATGGTAACAGATGCTCTAGCTGGAGCTGAATTGGTGGGTAACTTTTATTGTCTTTTTTCCGCAACGAAACTTTAATAGTAAATAAGATTGGCATCCCTTCAATCCTCAATTCAGCACAGACATAAATACAGGGTAGTTAAGAAAAGTAATTGGCAGCAATTTGTCTGTCATTCATCACAGGTTACTAACCAGCTGAAGAACATACACCAGTCATTTTTTTTACTGTAGGCTGAGCCTGCAGCTGAAGGACAGAAGAATAGATTTAGGTAGATTTATACATCTACCAAAGGAGGAGGGTGGACACAATAAAACAGAAGAGCATCACTATGGTGATAGTGTGGTAAGAGAAGAAGGGGTGAACCAAGGCCAACATCTGAAGTTCTGACAGCCTTAGGTTTAGTTGTCAAGATTTGAAGGGAAGGAGATACAATATGGTTCCTTGACTGCTAGGTCTCCAATACCTTGGAACAAGGCTCTTCAAACTTGGCAAGTTTAAGACTTATAGATGTCAATTCCCAGAATTCCTGAGCTAACATGACTGGAAGAGGAATTCTGGCAGTTGAAGTCCACAAGTCTTAAAGCTGTCAAGTTTGAAGACAGGGGTCTTAGAACCAATCCATTCAACAGGGGCTTTGGAAGTAAGATTTGAAAGAGTCAGATTTTTCCATTGCCAAAAGAGTAATGGTGGTAGAGATGTCCAGCTAGGAATTTCAAGTGAAAGGTCATATCTGCAGCAGTCTAAAATAGCCAAGAGTAGCTAGGCCAATTCCTGCTTTAGCAATCAAAACTTCACAGTTGTATCCTTGGGAAGTATTATGTTGGGACAAAAAGGGGGGAAATCAATGAAAGGGAAGCTGCTAAACCTTAAGCTAACTCAGCTATTGGCTGGAGATTGGATGAGTGGACTATCATGAGATGTGAGATTTAACAGTGATATAACAATCACTTCTTGTGCCATAGCTAAAAGCTCTTGGTTGAGTTCCAAGACATTTCACACATTTATATTCCTTGGTTTATAACAACAGCAAATCAGGTGACCAATCCTTTAGAAATATTTATGGACAGACTGATGGGCTAATATTTATCTGTTAGAGTATTTTGAACATTGTAGTATACAATTAAAGTAGAAATAAAACTTACTGTATTTTGGCCACATTAAAGTATAAATGAAGATTGCCACTATTTTTCTCCTCTTTTTAATAGACTTCTGGAATGCCTTTCATTTATGCAAATGTAACAACAGCGACAAAAAACTTTAGTGAAGTAGTTTACCCAGTCTCCACCATGTCTTCTACTGTCTTGGATACCACGGGGATTCTCTTTCCTTCAACATCTAAAGAAATCACCAGTCAGAAGATTGAAGAAGAAATGACAAAATATCCAATTTCCATCATCCTCCCTGAGCAAGGTAGGTTGCTAGATTCTTAGCTGAGGAACAGATATTTTCTTTTATCCTGTACCAGCAGAAATTAGAAAGTGCCCACTTACTTATGAAAAAGGTCTTCTATTTCAGCCACTGTTAATTATTGATGATCACATTCAGAATTTATATATTATAATTATTTCTGAAATAATTTAGAACCAATTTTAGTTTGAAGAGCTCACTTCCACTTCATGTTTTGAATGTTTTAGACTGGCAATAGTTCATCCAAAATGCAATTACTTCAGAAACAGTTCACAGAAAGGACCCTTTTTTCTTCTCATTTTTTTAAATTATGTCCAATTTTGTTTTTGTTCAGTCCAATTATGTTATTCAAGGATCAGAAATAAATAAGGATAAAATGACATTTAAATGATAACAATTGCCTAAAGAGACCTTCTTATGAACCCAAGGTCAGGCACAAACAATATTAAATTTCATCTTTGGACATTATTTTAAACAATGGTGAGTGGGCTCTAATCCCAAATTTAAAACAGTTACTTAAGTAACTTAAATACTGTTATTCCAAATGATGAGGATATGGTGGAAAAAGAGGGAAATAAGAAAAATATGAGATACCTTAAAATAAAGAAAAGACAATAATTTCTTGGCAATATTTTTCCTAGTTGAACAAGTATGGAGAAGTATCAGCCATTTTTGATTCACTAAAATGTAGGTGTATTTTTTAAAAATTAAGAATATTCTCATTTTAATAAATTTTGCTACTGATTCATGAGAATTTATTCCCCTTTCATTCCTCAACATGATTAGCTAAAGTTTAAACACATTCTTTTCTTTTGGAATAATTCTCTTAAAAATAAACGTTTGATCTTGGTTTAGATAAGGTTTGTCATTGTCATTACATAAATGATACATCAATTTATTTTATTAATCTCTGCAAATGTATTTATTTTTCTAAGATATAACTGACTTATGAACAGCTTCCTCCTCCAATATCAGGGTGGCCTCCTCCCTTTTAGTCTTCTAGAAAATGTGAAGATCTGGTTTTCCCCTAAAACATTGGAGCCAGGGTGTCAGTAGAACCTTCCCTGTACAGCATTTAGATAATGAGATAGATTTATTTATGTGGCTTTCCCACATTTCTAATTTATTTTTATGATAACCTATATTGGGTTGTATGTTGTTTTTTGTCATGAGCCACCTACAATCACAAGGATGAAATGGGCATTTACATAAATTCTATGAATGGATGGATGGATGGATGAACGAATGAATGTGTCTCTGTGGGAAGGCATACCTGATAACACTGCTAAGAAACAAAACATACAAATAGGAGCCTTTGCTTCCATATGGGAATTATAGCCCTCCATAATCTCCAAAATCAGTGATAGCTGTGCGTATGTAGAACTTTGCATTAGAGATTTAAATGCTTGTGCTTTCTCTGGAATGCCTATCTAGTCAATTCATTTGTTTGGCACACTCCAAATATCTAGGCAGACTGATATTGACTTCTGGAAATCAATAACACTTTTGAGTTGTAAGGACTTTTGGCATATAATCATCCTGGTCAGTGGCAGTAATTTCAGAAAAATTGAAAGTGCATCAAGATGTGCCATTGATTCCTCCTCTGATTAGAAATCATGCAATTGACTCTTGACATGTCCATGATAAGAACAATGTCAGTTGTTTACTGGGCCGAGAGTTTCCCATTCTGTGAATATGCTGGTTTCACATGTCAAGATCATACAGCACACACATCAGCCTTCTATCAATAACCTAGACTGTGATAAAATATTTCTATTTGGAAATTTGCTTTAGAAGAAAGTGTGGCTCTAATTATCTAATCCTAAATAATCTGAAGATATTTAAAAAATATTTTGGATGTACAAAGTATGGTAGTAAGAAGAGATCAATTTTCATACATTTTCATAAATTCTCTTTGATCGTCACAAGTTTATAATCATTGTTAATGTTTCTCTCACAAGTATTATTTACTGCTTGCAAATATTGTTTCTTGTTACAGGTGTGTTTAAAAATGTCATGCAGTCAGTACATTGAAGATTTTAAAAAATAAGTCCATCTATGACTTTCCTTTGGTATTTTATATTTTGATGATATGAAACTTGATATTAGGCTAATGCATATCATCTCTCTACATGTACTGCATTTGGTTTAACATGCACGTATGTTAAACCAATGGGACTTTTAAAATTAGTGCTCTATTCTGGATTTCTCCTGAAAGTTTTCAAATTCACAGTGACTTTTTTCAGCAAAACCATTTTTATGGTAATTGTATTTAGATTTTCAGTCCTAGGAATGTTACAAACTGATCTTCAACATGTGGAAAGATTTTTTTAAAATGTAATCAGAGTTGCACAGCAGGATTCTACCTTTAACCAGATACCCTTTATGATTTCTTCCATAAATCTAATATAGTAAAATGTATTCGAGCCAATTAAAATGTACCATGACTGATGGTCCTGCATACTGTACATTGAAAGGAACACAGATAAACATTAGGAGAAACAACTATTGCAATCAAATCAGTTTGGTTAATGCTTTTTAAAAAAATAATAATTGTTTCCTATCTTTGTTCTTGTTTTTTTTAGGAATCTTGATTTATTCTTCCATGCCACTTCTGCAGGTGTTACACTTTGTTAGTTTTTGTAAGCCTCATACTACAGAGTCTAAATTTCTGGGTATTAAATTAACCAATCAAAGGCTTAGTCATTACTATCCAATCTATATATCCTACACTGCCCACAACAGCAGAAATCCATGTTTTAAACTTCTCTTTTAAGCTTTAATATGGACTCTTACTTCTTCCATTACAGGATAAACCATATTGTTAAATATTGAGCTGCTAAAATGTAATTTTAAAAGGCTGGAAATGCTAACCTCACTCACAAATATACATATATTCTCAACATGCCAAAAGCTTTAGAGGTAAATGCCTCTATTTCCTCTTGAGGACAAATAGCTTGTGCTACAAAATGACATATCTAACCGCTACTCAGATTTGCATTGGCAATGTGTATAATTTGAAAGTCAATGACGTACACGCTATACTTTTAAGTTTTGGTTTATTAAAAAGTATTCACAGAACATAGAATTCCCACTTCAGTATACATTTCTCTGTTGCTCAGTTCCAAGTTGTCTGAGCTCTCTTTCTGAGCTCTCTGAGCTAAGCTTCCAGAAGTGATGTGTGTGGGCCAGAGCCATGCCACAAAGTGTGTTCATCTTTCCCTTTAATGAATCCAAAGGGCATTGAAAAACATACAGCAAAATGTAAAGTTTTTTTTCCCCTCATCCTATACGCTGATACCTAAGGACAGATTTGTACTCTTTGCTTGGCCCATTGCCACCACAAGCCACCCACCAGTTCTTGTGTGCTATTCCCTTATTGCAAAGGGAACCATTTAATGGATGTGTATTTATGCAACCATCCAGTTGTGCATATGTAAAATACAGCTGTGGGAAACCTGATCGATCTGAAGATTAATGGAAGCTAAAGGAGAAGGCTCCCTCCCCCCAAAAAATCACTTCTCAGGAGTTGTTTTGTTTTGTGTTTCAAAAAGGTTTCCTAGTGGTAGTGGTGGACTGTTCTCTTCAGTATATGTTTATGGAGATTCTCAGTCATCCAGGTCATGGTTGTCCCAAAGTTGCCTTTTCAAGAGGCAACTGAACTTCACAGAGCTGAAGAAGCTTCTTGGATGAGAAGTGAAACGTCTTTAAGGAAAAACCAGAAAGTTCAGTTGCATCTTGAAAAAGCACTTTTGGGGCTTCTCTTTAGCTATTAACTTCTGAAAGAGGTTTCTGGTCAAGAACATAGCAGGGAAGAGAACTTTACCACTTTTCCTCCTGTGCCTCAACTCTAATAGATGCTTAGCTCATTTTTTCCATCTCCACTTATTATTTGTATAGTAAAAATATGCATGTCTATTGCTTTCCAATAATGAACAACTAATTTAGTTTGACATGAAATCTGTTTTTAATTGGAGTTGAACTTTTATGATCTACCAATTTAAGCATTCGTGTGTGTGTGTGTGTGTGTGTGTGTGAAAAGTTGACTTAGATATTAGAACATAATACAAGCTGAAATATTGAGCATAAAATGGAACTTCTTGATAAAAATGCAAGGGATAGCTCAAGAAATGGCAAGCTAGCAGTACGAGGATTGATTTCTATGTGCTAAAGAGCAGAAACTGCACCCCAAAAACTAGGGAGAAACATATTTAAGGAAAGTAGGCAATATTCTTCTTTACTAGATAGGATTCCAGCAAACTTAACTTGTGAATTATTGAAAATTTGCCTGCATATCCCAAATAAAATATAGCTATGCTACTTTTAGGCCCCAAAGAAAGCTACAAGCTAGCATCATAACCTGATAAAGCTCAATTTAGAAGTAAGTCCACTGAATTCGGTGGGGCTGATTCCTAAATAATGTAGAAAAACAACTTTAATTCTAATGTTGGATTGCAACCTATAGATTTTTCTTTGTTATTAAGTGGTATTCAGCATAAGTGAATTACATATGGGTTTAGGATTTGATAAACAGAAAACTCAACCTGTTTCATTTAACTACAGCAGACTGACCTGCTATAATTGCTCTCAGGTGGGTTTTTTTTGTTTTTGTAGCTATCTAATTAGACTCACACTGCGTTAATGCTTTTATAGACTTCAGTGAGACTGCTCTTACTTTATAATCCTCATTAAGAAACATTAATTCCATAAGCTGCCTAAAATACAAGTACACAGAAATACACTGTGCTTCTGTCACCGAAGCTTAGAAATACAGCTTCAACAAAGGAAAATCACCTCATCCATTACCTCTTCTGTGATTTTTCCAAGATAATTTTGAACTGGATACACCACTTAAGCGAGTTTGTCTGTTTTGTTTTACGTAGCATCTTCTGATTTCTGATTTGAATCTTCATTTACAGCATAAATTTGCTTTACTGATGGCAGCAGTGTAAGCTATCTGTATTATGGCCCTGAAAAGGTTGTTTGGGAAGATATAATCAGGAATGAGGTGTATGAATGGATGCTGTATAAGTGATCTTCCCAAACTTCACCTAGAATTCAACCCAGTTCTCTTCACAGCGGTACAGACTGGATTATGTGGAGATTAAGAAGTCTCCATTTACCAGAAAAAATGAAATTAACATTAATCATTAAATGTCTTCCCCCAACCTGTGCTAAAGGTGTTGGATTAGAATTTCCAGAAAGATTTTTAAAAGGCTGCACCCTATGCAGCATAGGATGGCAAAGTTGGATAGAGGTGGATGTGTTGTAGTAAAGGAAGATATAAACAAACTGGAAGTTAAATTCATGATTTTTTTAATAGTACATGACATTTTAATAAAGAAAATGGTAATTTGTAGTATTTTGATGACAAGTGATTATAAAGGAAATCTTGTATATCAAAATAGGTTATTATGATTGCAGCAAGATAGATGCATAATTAATAAGAAAATATAAGTGTAAGAGGAAATTATTTCTGAGTAAACACAAGGCATTTACTAAATATTGATCTCCACAGAGGAGAGATTTCAGAAGCTCAACACAGAAAGATTATGAAAATTACTTGAGTTAAAAACAGCTGGTATGTAACAAAATAGGATGAAGGTTATTAACTTTATCCTGCATTGGCAGCAAAATTCAACTCTTTAATATTCACATTTAAGATATAATCCTACACCAGTAATTAAATAACAATATTATATATCTTCTTTACTCCTTTGGCTTATTTTTGTAATCCTTTGCAAATAAACTTGAACAATGGGCTCTATCCAACAAAATGAATTTTAATGTGGAGAAAAGCAAAGTTTTACATTTAGGAAAAATCAAAGATATAGGTATAGGGTAGGTGAGACCTGGTTCAAAAACAGTCACTGTGAGAAGGACCTTGGAGTCCTAGTGGATGATCAATTGAATATGAGCCAGCTGTTTACATAGAAGTTAAAAAAACTAATACAATCCTGGATTGTATAAACAGAGGCATAGAATCAAGATCACGTGAAGTATTAGTACCACTTTATAAAACTCTAGTAAGACCACACCTGGAATACTGCAACCAATTTTGGTCCCCATACTACAAAAAAGATGTTGAGACTTTGGAAAAAATTCAGAGAAGAGCAATTAAGATGATCAAAGGGCTGAAGACTAAAACATATGAAGAACAGCTGCAGGATCTGGGTTTAGCTAATCTAAAGAAAATAAGAATTAGAGGTGACATGATAGCAGCAGTATGCCAGTATTTGAGGGGCTGCCACAAAGAAGAGGAGGTCAAATTGTTCTCCAAAGCACCAGAGGGCAGGAGAAGAAACAATGGTTGGAAACTAATCAAAGAGAGAAGTAAGATGGAATTAAAGAGAAAGTTCCTAACAGTGAGGAGGACAATTAACTGGTGGAACATCTTGCCTTCAGAAGTTGTAGGTGCTTCATCACTGGAGGTTTTCAAGAAGAGGCTAGATGGACACTTATCTGAAATGGTATAGGTTTTCCTGCTTGAGCAGGAGACTGGACTAGAAGATCTCCAAAGTTCCTTCCAGAGTCTATTCTATTCTATTCTATTCTATTCTATTCTATTCTATTCTATTCTATTCTATTCTATTCTATTCTATTCTATTCTATTCTACGCTACCCTTCTCTACTCTACTCTACTCTACTCTATGCTACTCTACTCTACTCTACTCTACTCTGTTCTATTATATTCTATGCTACGCTACGCTACTCTATTCTACTCTACTCTACTCTATTCTATTCTATATGGTTTGGTTAAAATTGGAAGGAGTCAGTGGTGAATCTTGTACATTTCCTTAACCTAAACAATATTTGAGTACAAAAAACAGTGTCCAACATGATGTAGGGTAGTATAAATCCCAGGAGATGTTACCACAGATAAGAAGAAAGGGGATTTAGGAGAGGAGTGGGAATTGGAGAATTAATTGGAGAATTGAGTGTAGGAAATTCTCGACTTATGACCATCGTGGAGCCCTTTACTAAACAAGACAGTTGTTAAATTGTGCCCCATGTTACGGCCTTTTTTTGCCGTAGCTGTTAAATGAACGACTGCAATTTTTAAATGAATTGTATGGTTGTTAAATGAATTTGGCTTCCCCCATTGATTTTGCTTGTCGGAAACCAACTGGGAAGGTTATAAATGATGATCCTGGGACAGTGCAACTATCAGAACTACAGGCCAGTTGCCAAGCACCCAAATTTTTATCACATGACCATGGGGGGTGCTGCAACAGTCGTAAATGTGAAAAATGGTTATAAGTCACTTTTTTCAATGCTGTTGTAAGTTTGAACAGTCACTAAATGAATCATTGTAAGTCAAGGACTAGCAGCACAATAGCTCAAAACCATATGTATAAAAGAGTCAAAGCTGCTTTTTCAAGGGGCAACTGGACTTCCTGGTTTTTCTTTGAAGATGTTTTGCTTCTCATCCAAGAAACTTCTCCAGCTCTGAGCTGAAGAAGTTTCTTGGACGAGAAGCAAAACGTCTTCTAATCAAAGAAAAACCAGGAAGTCCAGTTGCCTCTTGAAAAAGCAGCTTTGGGTCAACCATGATCTCAATGACTGAGAATCTCCATAGACATTTAGCTATGCCCTTTGGTATGTATAAAAAGGTTTTACAGCTTATTTTGGTATCTGTGTTAAAGATCTTCAAGGACACAAATCCAGGAACCCAAAATGATATCTGTTTCAAAGTCTAGTATGTGTGGCAATGCCCATGCGTATGTTTAGCATGATTTTAAACTAAACATGTTGTGTAAACTCCTCTCAGATCAAATTATTTGGTTTTCATTCTGAGAGAGCATAAAACAAGACAACAATTACCCCGCTTCAACTAAATTTACTCTGCCTCCTTCTCTTTGGACTATTACCTCTATTTTTTTGGCCTCTTATAAGCTTATTTCACATTTATATGACTCTATTAATATATTTTGCTTCCAAATCAGCCTCAAAGGATTCATATCCAGTCAGGTATGAAACAAATCACTGTTGCTTTTTTTTAATCAAACCTAGTTTGTTTCCTGACAGTGAGAACAATTAACCAGTGGATGTCTTGCCTTCAGAAGTTGTGGGTGCTTCAACACTGGAGCTTTTCAAGAAGAGACTGGATGGCCTTTTGTCTGAAATGGTATAGAGTCTCCTGCTTTAGCAGGGGGTTGGACTAGAAGACCTCCAAGTTCCCTTCCAACTCTGTTATTCTGTTACTTCCTTTTTAGTGGAAAAGACTACAGAACAACTGGAATCTTCGGGGGAGGAGGTTTTGCTGCCCTTGACCACAATGCCAGCTGTCATTCACTCCACCGTTCTTCCAAGAGATGATATTTTAGAGCCTACAGATCAGTTGACTTTATTGCCAGCAGATACCTCCACTGGCCCTTCCACTGACATAAACCAATTTTTGGAAGCCACAAGCTCCATGTGGGCAACCTCAGATGGTTTTGAAATGGGAGTGCAGGACCTTGCCACTGAGTTAGTTATCACTGACATGATGGCCCCAGTGACAGTGGAGGAGGAGGAGGAGGAGGGAAGTGGCTACCATACATTGCCAGAAACCCCAGGTATGACTCCAGCTCCTTCCCTGAAGTATATAACCACAAGCTCCATGACAGCTGCAATCCAAGGCCAAGAGCTGGTGGTATTCTTCAGCTTGAGGGTGACCAACAGGCGCTTTTCCAATGACCTCTTCAATCAGAGTTCCCCTGAGTACAAAGCACTTGAACAACAGTTCGTACAGCTGGTAGGTGACAAAGGATGGTATTGAACTTGTGGATAATCCCGCACCCCCCACACCTAAGAGAAATCTTAGAACATTATGCCTCGCATTAAAATCAGAAAGAACAAATAAAAACAAATTGAATTGATGGTGGGGGAATGCTTTCAGAAGAAAGTTAGGATTCCTTCTCCTAACAGTCTCAACCTTCATTATTATTTCCTCAATTCTATGTACTGCTCCTAAAAGAAAAGTCCTCATCAAGTTCACCTTGGCTCCTAATGACAACATGGATATGTTCCTGTTTTGGCTACAGCAGTGGTTAATCATAGCTACTTGTTTACTAGTCCTTTCTTCTTTCCTTTCTTCTTTCTTTCTTTCTTTCTTTCTTTCTTTTTTTCTTTCTTTCTTTCTTTCTTCCTTCCTTCCTTCCTTCCTTCCTTCCTTTCAGGAAGGAAGAAAAGAAGGTAAGCAGGTAGGCAGACAAGAAGGAAGAAAAGAAGGAAGGAAGGAAGGGAGGGAGGAAGGAAGGAAGGAAGGAAGGAAAAAGGAGTTGACCTGAACCAAGGATTTTATTATAGTGGTGAGGAATGCAGCATTGGACAAGGCTGGGAACCATGTTATCATAGAGAAGATCTATCTATGTAATCCAGGAATGTCCAACCTTGACAACTTTAAGACTTGTGAACTTCAACTTCCAGAATTCCCTGGTCAGCATGGTTGGCTAGAGAATTCTGGGAGTTGAAGTCCACAGTTGCCAAGGTTAGACACCAAAGAAGGAAGGAAGGAAGGAAACTGGATTAGTTTAAAGCCCTGGGATTGCCTTATGTTTTTTTTCCTGCCACTATTAACTTGCTCAGATTTTTAAGATTTTTTTAATGCTTATTTTAGGATGCATTTTTCAGTTTCTTGGATCCCTACTGTTTACAGCCAATTTTATTTCTAGTTCTGATGCCAAAATGAACTAGGAAGGGAGAAAAGTTGGAAAGTGATGAATGTATTGCTTTTTTGAAGTGTGAGAATACAAGTTAATGGAAAGAAATGTGTGTTTGAGGTTGTAATATTTATTTTGACCTGAAAATAGGAACAGTTGTATTGGTTTTACTGTACTTCAATCCCATGAAAGTATAAAAATTTCAAACAGCATAATAATTTACAGATGATTATTAATTTAGTCCTTTGTCAAAATATATCCTTCATGTTATATTCTAATGCAAATAAAGAGTCTAGGTGAAATTGAATGTTCATTATCTCATTGGCCTGAAAGTACACTTGAACAATATTTTGTATAATATAGAAACTCTAGTAAGCATTGTGGAATGACAAGCAGAATTATATAAAAATGTAAGAATTATTCTTTTAGATCAAAGTCCCATTTATTCCAATATTTTGTTGCTTATATGCTTCACAAACCTAGGGCTTATTCTTTCTACTTGCATAACCTATTGTGGGAAAAATCCCTATGAAATTAAAGGAAGCACTCCTACAACTGTAATTTATATTTAAGTAGACTTAAATGTCATTGATTTCTTTTTAACTGTACTGCATTCTGTGAATGAAATTTGCAAAAACAAAAGAGCACTCTAGCTGTCTTGCTTGATTGTTTTAAATTTAAAAGGTCTATCTTGAGAGCTGCCATTGAAAGGCTAATTCAGAAATTTGACTTGGTATTAGATGTAAAATCAGCTAATAGCATCAGTAAAACAGAGTAAAATTGTATTTCTCAAAATAAATAATGAGTGCATGTGACATTAATAGCATAATTTTCTTTCATTTTTCAGCTGGTTCCCTATCTACAATCCAATCTTACAGGATTTAAGCAGTTGGAAATACTGAATTTCCGCAATGGAAGTGTGATTGTAAATAGCAAAATGAAGTTTGTGGAGTCAGTGCCATACAACATCACAGAGGCTGTTCACTGTGTGTTGGAAGATTTCTGCAATGCAGCTGCTCGGCGTCTTAACTTAGAAATTGACAGCTCTTCTCTTGAAATAGAGCCAGGTAATATAAAAAGTGAAACAGAAAACAGGACAATATTGCTTTCCTCTAAGCCCTCTACATTGTTCTTCATAGATAAATAAATAGATAAATATCTAGTAAAACTACATGGAATGCAGTATATTTTGAGGAAGCTTGTAAAATAATATGATGACAAAGAGAAACTTTATTGCTGGTGGAGTTATTCAGTTTTTGATGTTTTCTCCATTGTCTGGTTAGATATCTGATTGGAAAATATTTGTGGGAACTGTAGTTTCCAAAAACATATCTAGAAGTACCTTCAAAAACTTCAGTTTTCTTGTGCTGCAATAGAAACAACACCGGTTGTTTCTCAACACTTATGTTACTATATCCCAATCTGTACTGTTTTCAGCTGTTTTGTTCTATAGGATCCTGTCTTTGATGGTAAGTGAGTCTTAACAAGCTTTTTCTCAGGCTTATAGCACTGAGAAACTTTTATTTATTCATTTTATTTAGTTGTTTATTCATTCATTTCTTCAAATCAAACCAGCCCTAGCAGTGCACAATACCAATGTAACCAAAACTATAGCAATATCCAATTTCTAATAACAAGCAATATTCCATTAACAAGCCATAATAGTTATAGAATATGAAGATAAAACAATAATAGCAATAGCACTTAGACTTATATACCACTTTATAGTGCTTTACAGTCCTCTCTAAGCAGTTTACAGAGTCAGCCTATTTCCCCCAACAATTTGGGTCCTCATTTTACCCACCTCGGAAGGATGGAAGGCTGAGTCAACATTGAGCCTGGTGAGATTTGAACTGCCAAACTGTAGGCAGCTGGCTGCAGAAGTAGCTTGCAGTACTGCACTCTAACCACTGTGCCACAGAGGCTCTAATGATGATATTTAGCTAGTCAACAAATTATAACAGTTATATGCTCAGATTTTACTGTTTGTTCCATTGATAATCAATTCACCCAGCCTGCAGTACTTCCTTCCTTGATTTTCACTTCCGATTTATGATGTGATGATCTAAAACACCTAGCAGAACAGTATACAATGAGTCAAATTAAATACAGTTTATCTGCTTTAGCTAAATAGGAAGTCGTATATATATGCACACTGCACATCTTAATTAGGGAAAATAGGTTGCAGTTAGAGAAAATGGAAGAACAAGCAAAGGAACAGACATATAGATTGATGATACAGTGAAGCCTCTAGAGATGATATGAAAGTTAGGCAATAATTAAGCAAAATTATTTTTAAGCAAAAAAAATAAGACTTAAGCAAAAACGTTGATATGCTCACACATAGACATATGCCAGGGATTGTAGGAATAGTTTTTTTCAATCCCTTGTAATTTTTTGTCATAAAAATATGGTATACATCTTGCCATGAACTTGTTCTCGCCCTTTCACAGATCCAAAGCACTTATACACCATGTTTATGTTCAACTGAAGAAAGTTGTCAGTGATACATTGACATAGCCATGTCATGATTCAACTGATATCGCCAACATTATGACTGAAAGGTTGTCCTGATGACAGTGCTGGAATTTCCTTCATTTCATAACCTTTAAATCAGAATATGGAAGCTACAAGGAAGTACAGGACAGGTTTTAAAAGGTGTTCCCTTTCTAACTGGAGGATTCAAGGTTAAAGCACAAATGTTAATGCATCAAGACAAACAGTAATTAAACCATATAAAAATAAACAAACAGGTTGGTTTAACTTCATTTGCAGGGATGCCAGATGGATAGATTCTGCGGGTTATGTCCCTTTGTTCAATGGCCATTCAAAGGTATGGTGACACTGAATAAAATGGATGTGCGAGCAATTCTCAAAATTCTGGCTATTTTAAGGACCCCTGCAATTGCTTATTATAATCAGACAAGATGGTATAGCAGAAGAGACAACGAAAAGAAGTTATGGTGCTGAAATCATGAAATCTGCATGTAATCACAGTCTGAGATGAAACAAGAGGGGAATAAGCAGACCTTTAAATTAGGGCTATTGTGATGGTTTTAAGTCAGAATTATTCCTAAGAATAAACAATTAGTTTCCCTGTTTTGGAGAATATAAAATCCAGTTGATGCTTGAAGATGTCTTCAGATTCTTTACTAGGTGAAAACCGTGGCGGGAGATATGTTTGAAGGCAGATTCGCTCTACCTTCTGCCATCTCTGTTCTGAGCATGGTAGGGTGGACCCCATGAGGGCTTGCAGGCACCTCCTTCTTCTGGAATGAAATGTGAAGTCTGTATCCCGTCTTCACTGTTTAATCAGCTTAATTACAAGGTAAAAGGTAAAGGTTCTCTTCGCACATATGTGCTAGTCGCTTCTGGCTATGAGGGGGGCAGTACTCATCTCCGTTACAAAGCCGAAGAGCCAGTGCTGTCCAAAGACATCTCCGTGGTCATGTGGTCAGCATGACTAAATACCAAAGGCGCACGGAATGCTATTATCTTCCCACCAAAATGATCCCTATTTTTCTACTTGCATTTTTACGTGCTTTTGAACTGCTAGGTTGGCAGAAGCTGGGACAAGTAACGGGAGCTCACTCCATTATGTGGTGCTGGGGATTCAAACCGCCCAACTGCTGACCTTTCTAATCACCAAGCTCAGCGTTTTAGCCACTGAGCCACCGTTACAAGGATCTCCCTTCTATTGCCAGGAAAAAGGAAAAAGATAAAGCCCAACCAAAGCTGAAACCAAGAGGTTGGGGAAATAAAAGTACTTTTCCTGAAGCATATTCTGATTTAGGGCACATATTTGTAAGGGGGACAAGAACTGAAAACCAAAGATGTGCTTCTGTTGACATAAGGCACTACCCATCACTTACAGTATAAAACAGGTCAGGCTGTCGACTTCCCTTTTTCCTGGCCTGCTGCTTGGTTGTCTTGTAGATGTTATGTTGCTGCCAGTGAGTCAAGTAAGGCCTCTTCAAGGTTCCTTATTATGTGACACTCTAGAGAGCTGAGTTTTCCATTCCACTTTTTCCCTTTCTTCCATTGTGGTGCCCAGGATGGAAAATAGTTCCAGGGAGCATTTGCCAGAACAGAAGTAATTCTAAGATTGTTTGATGAGTTTTGGAAGACAGTCTTAAAACAGTACCTGAGCTCTTGTGATAACTCCTTTCAGTTTTCATAATCCAGGAGAACACTGGGAGTGCTGTGGTTGTCAAATTATTCTACCTCCCTCTCTGACCCACTGCACAAAACCTATACTTTTAGATTTCTACTAATAGCTTACTATTTGGGCTTGTTGCATTAATGCAGGCAAATGGTCCATAGTTCCATCAAAAGGAAATTGTCCGGAAACACAGTGGGATGAAATTGAACTACCATATTATTAGAATATTTCACCTATTACAAAATACAGCGCACCACTTAGACCAATAGAGTGAATTTATTGCAACCCTCCAATAGCCTTTCAGTTTATCTGATTTCTAAATCAGCTTTGCAACTCCCACCCCATCAACAGCCTTTCATATAGTTATTAATGCCATTTTAATTGGATGGTCACAGTATATAGGCAGTATTAATATGAATGCACTCATTCAAGAATTTAATTACTAGGCAACAGATGACAAGAATATGAAATCAAAACAGCTAGGGTTTTTTTTTCTCTTTTTTATTCATTGCTGCAACAAAAGCCATGAATTCTTGTTGCATGCCTAAGGAATGAATACCTATCATATTAGCAACAGAGGGACAATAATTTCAGCACAATTAGGGTGGACCTTACATATTATAAAACAAAGCCTTCCATGTCCAACAGCAGCTGTGTTCCACATTTCTTTGCAATGACACATGTCGTTTACTTTACACCCTGATGAGTTCATTAAGAGGGGTTTGAGTTGATTGCATTGTAGATGTACCGCAATGGCCCAGCTGGGAAACCATTTTGGCCAATAGTCCAGAAGGATAAAATACTTACAAGGCAATGCTTTCCAAAGGTTTTCTGAAGAAGGCACTGCTCACTTCCTCTTCAGAAGAAGGCATTTGCTGTAAAATATGGTTGATAACTATCTAAAAGATATATAAAAGTAATACCAAATTACTGAAGAAATACATCATTGCAGCTTGTGAAAGCCAAAAAGAAGGGACTTCACTCTGTTGCTTCTCAGTCATATATTAGCAATGGTAGGTAGCTGTGATGGACAAATGTTTTCTCTAGCAGCCATGCAGATTTACCAGGTCCACGTGATCCTGCATCAATGAATCCATTTCAAAAGATTTTTCTTCTCTGTTCCAGCGGATCAAGCAGACCCTTGCAAGTTCTTGGCATGTGATGAATTCTCACGGTGCCTAAAGGATGACTGGACAAAGGAGGCAATTTGTCTTTGTAAACCTGGTTATGCAAGAAAAGAAGGCCTGCTTTGCCATAGCATATGCGAGACAGAGCCAAACATTTGTGCTAACGGTAGCAAATGCGAATTGGTTCCGGAAAAAGGTGCAGTGTGTAGGTATGTCCCTTTATTATAAGGTTGATCATGAATATTAATGGTACCATGGATATGGATAAGTGCAGTGGCAATTATTTTGCAATTCTCAAATGGCATTAATGTTTGCTTGGATTGTCAGTATGAGAAGAGAACATTCTGCATGCAGATTTTGTGCTCTGTTATTAAACAAAGTTTCCCATTCAAACTCTCCAGTTAAAAGTTTTATGGGAACTGGACTAGAGAGGCTTTATCTGAACCTCTGGTGATATACTGCTGGTCAAAACAAGTACACTGACTTCACTCAGATGCATTTTTGTGAGATTACAATCAAATTTAATTTATTTTATTTTACATCGTAGTGTTCAATTACCTCAGGCACAGAATATTTCTCAAAAGCCAGAATCTACCTAATAAAGTATGTAGAATAAAACAGTAGCAGCTTTAGCAACCATTTTTAATTATCTCCTATACCTATATCAGGGCTGTCAAACTCTCAGCCCATGGACTAGATGCATCACGCTCTGGCCAGGCCCATGCCCGGTTTAGCGAAGGGGAAAAAAGACACGATACATCATGTGACGCCGCCATAATGACACAAGGTTGATGCTCCTGACTATATGATCCAATAACACAAAGTGTTTGATCCTTGGCTTAAAGTCTCTCATTTTTCCCCCATCAGTTGGTTAATTACATTACAACAGAAATGCAGAATGAAGACAAAGTGGGGACAAGCAGATCCACCCTTCGTATGTTCTGATATCTCAGTGGCCTTTTATACCGCCTGTCTTACCACCAACCAGCAAGTTCTGCTTTGCCATTTCTGAGATTCTCTTTTACCTCTCAGTCACTACAGTACAGATAATCCTAGTCGAATTCATCCTGTTTTCCATAATGACAATCCCATCCATAATTTTTGCAATGGACCATATAGTATAAGTTTTATGAGTAATTTTACAAAATAAACAAAAGCACAGAATATGATAGTAAAATACATACACATATTATCCTTCATCTTCAAAATATGCTTTTCTGAGTTTCACCATTGGCCTTTCAACTATCTTCTTACTGTGTTTCAGTGTTCTATGATGTTTAATAATAATGTTTAACACACCTCACTGCAGCGGCTTCATACCTGGATCTTCTCGGTAACAAAATGGTCTGATAATGTTTCTGACACTGTGTCTCTTGAGGGTCTTGAGTTTAGTGGTTTGTAATTGTAAACATTTAATTCATAATCTTTGTTTTCTTCATAGGCCCCAGGATACAAAACAAAAAATAACAAGTTAGCATCTGAAAGCCTGAATTCCAGAGACTATGAAGGTTTGTGATTTTTTTTTTTTTAAAGTTGTCAAATGCATTTTTAGTAAAGTCCGGAGATCTTACATACTTTTATGTGGCTCCTTAAAACTTAGAATCAGTCCTTTATTTTATTTGATTTACTTGCCTTTGCTAATTTAAAATACGTCGTTTAAATTATGAGCAAGGAGTGGTGCAGTGGCCTAGAGGTGGAGCTGCTCCCGCCTCACAATCAGGAGGCTGTGAGTTCAATAGGTAGAGGCAGATATTTCTCTCTCCAGGCACAATGAGAATATATCTGCTGAACAAAACTCTGCGTTGGAGACAGGAAAGGCAACCGGCCATTAAACACTCTGCTAGCTCCATTCAATAGCCCAGACCCCACCCCGCAAGGGATGATGATGATTTAAATTATGGGCAAATTTTTTGTAGCAATATTCAGGCTTAGTATGTAGTGTACCACATGCTATGATTTTTATTATTACGTGCCATCATGTTGGCATCAACTCTTGCTAATCACGTAGATACTGTATATGTTCTTCAGGATGATCTGCCCGCAGCCTAGTCTTTCAGGTACAACCCCATCGCTGCTGTTATTGAGCTTTCACTCCCTAACCCATCCCCTTCCTGTATTTTGCCATTCTTAAAGCTTGTCTTGGGGGTCCCCAGCCCATGGAAGAGATTGAATTTCTGCAGAGAAGAAGCAGAATTACACCCCGAATAGGTTTTACTCATAGAAGTACACCACTGAACTCCATTTTAAGTAACCTTACATTCCTTTCACGAACGTTGTTTCTACAGGTGCTTTAGGAACAAGACCTCTTCTAATATGGAAGCTCAGTGGAATCTTTGAGGAAGAAGGAGGACAACCACAACATCCATCTTTTTCTTCCCCAGAAAAAATGTGGAACATTTTAACTGAAGCTTATATCTTTTTTTTTAAAGGCAGAAGCTGTAATTAATTTCCTTAAAACTGTTTAACTTCATAGCATCCCTATTAACATAAATGCAATGCTAAATGTAATGTAATTAGTAGATATCTAATGTTTATGTGATTTTTTTTGTTGCTTAGATGTAAGTCAAGTCTGTGTATTACAGGTAGTCCTTGACTTTATGACCGTTTGCTTGGCAAGTGTTCAAAGTTCCAACGCACAAAGTTAAAAGCACTGACAATAGTTGTAGCATCCTACAGTCATGTGTTTGCCATTTGCAATCTTCCCAGCCATCTTCTAACCAGCAAAGCTAATGGGAATGCCAGCAGGAGGTCTCAACTCACGGTCATGTGAGGTCTCACTTAATGACCATGGGGGAATCACTTAACGACTATAGCAAAGTGGTTGTGAAATCAAGTGCAGTCACATGATGCCTCACTTAATGACAGTACTGCTAAACAATAAAAGTGACAATTGTAAGTGTAGGATTAACTGTACAGATAAACTATCTCAAAATTAAAAAGGCATCAGGGTGACATATATGGTCAATAATATAATAATACCTCAAATGCAGTAATTGGAAAATCAAACTGTAGAACCCAGAAACCTATCCAAAACCTATAATGATGTTTCACAGTTCTCCTTTTCTAATCCTATCTTCCACTACTAATGGCATCAATTACATAAAAAATAAGAATTGTCACTCAAAGTCTAATGAATTTAAATGCATCCTTCCTTAAAGTTTTTTTTTAAAGAATCTGACTGTAAATATCAAGCTGCCTTTAGGAAGAAATATGTTTGCTGTTATCCTTAAATATATATGTTTCATAGAATAGAGACACTGAAACACAAATGTAATTATTAGTTCTGTATAGGACTTATCTTATAGGGGCATTTAGGCTTAACCTAAATAACTCCAAAATTAGGCTTCAAAATACTTTATACACTTGATGCAAGTTGGCAGTAATGCATGTCGATTCACAAGACATAACCTGGCTGCAACGGAAAGCCATGCCTTAGATCAGGGCTGTCAAACCTGCAGCCCATGGGTCCAATGCGTCATGCGCTGGCCCATACCCGATTTAGCAAAGGGGGGGAAAGTCCCATTACGCTATCACGCTGTGAGTTTGACACCCCTGCCTTATATGATCAACATCAATTTCACCAGTTTTGAAGAAGCTCAGGTCTAATGAAATGGATCTTCTCCCTTAACTACATAATTGGTATGACCAAAGCCACAATTACCTTCAAATAGAGGAACATAGAATGCGAGCTATAAGCAGCAGGATTTTACAATGGTTTAGCATTCCCTAATTCCTTATGCTCTGGCAGATGGTATCCTTTAATGCTCAAGTGTATTTCTGCTCTGGGTATAATCCATATACTCTGAACCATCTTCTTTTCTATGCACAATTAGGCATTACAGCTTGTCTAAGACATAAAATGGCAATTGCTTTCTAAAGTTTACCTTGCAGAGCCTACCTCTCTAAAAGATAAACTTCACTGGATATTCTCTAGCATCAAGAAAAATGTATTCTTGGGTCATTTGTATATACTGTTGCTACTTTGGGGGTTATAGTAAGAAGATACCAATATCCCTTTGCTGCATTTTAATGGTTGCCCTGATTTAGTAGCCCTAGTTGCTGCATGAGGTAAGAAGTTAGTCTTGGTGTGTTCCCACTGCAGATGTAAGATACAATCAAGAGTTACACTTGTACGGGACACATCTAGAGGTACAGTATCCTGCTTCATATATATATATATGTCAAGCGCCCATGGTGGCTATGTACTCACAATTCCTTATTTATGTTCATTTTTGGTTGGCTGGTTGGTTTCACACCTATTTTCTGTGTGTTTATTCATACCAGTTTCTAGTCAAATGGCAGAAGCAATGTTTACACTTTAAACATGAATTGTTTCCGAGCATAATTTATCATGGGCCAGTAATAAATTATATGGTAGAATATTTGAAGAAGACTATTTTGTATTTCAATAAAGTCATTTAAATATGTTTCTGTATCTCTAGTTAAAGAGTTTTTTTCTGGATGATCTGATAAAGATGATCTACTATTTTTCCATCTGACATGCTTATTTAGAAGAATGAAAGTTTTTTTTAGATATCTCAACAACACGGAAATATTTTTAACATCTTAAGAGACTATGATTCTTTTTCTTCTGAATCACATTTCTCAATATAGCTAAGCAAGTAACTACTAGCTTTGTTCATTTGTTAAATATTGTTTATATCATAACCAACTTCAATGGCATTGTAAAAAAAAGTGCATTAGAACTTGAGAGAAAAAATTCTAGAAGAAAAATGTCAATCCTTCCATTTCATTGTCTTTTAGCCTAATGTTTTAAAGATTCGAAACTGTGTTTCAAAGCCAGATTACTTTAATTTTCTACTTATTTGCTATAATTTGTATATCATTGGGGGGAGGTAAATCTAAGTGTCAAAATTTCCCAAGCATTTCCATTCTTTTAAAAAGAAATATTGCAGAAAGATCAACAGAGTGAATTTATTTTGTTATAATTTGCAGTACACAATCAAAGATATTTGACAAAGTACTTGGAACAGTTTAGTAGGAAATAAGCCAGAGATGAAAGAGATACAATTACAGATGAGAACATTTCCAAAGTAATATTAAGAATCCTGTACTGTTCAGGGAACTGCTAGTTGTATGCAGGCTTATAACTGCATGCAAAATTTAGGTACCGCTGGTCGACATATGTTTCAATGAATACATAAGGGAATAGAAGCTGACACAATCTCTACATCATACAATATTAACCATGACATATTTCTACATATTTGGATGCATACCTAAGTATTTTGTACCATTATTTACCAAACAAAAATAAGTAAACTGTTTATATGGCAGATACAGAAATTTGGGCACCATTCTAATCGATTTGGTGCTACTTTTTCTAAAACTGTAAAGTTGTTAATGAGATAACCAGAAAGTGGTTAACTTGTCAGGTGTATTTTGCATTTAGCCAGGAGACAGCAATTCCACAGGTGAAAAATATTCTGACTTTTCTAACCTCTCAGGTTATAAATGTTCTATATATTTTTATCAACTAAGAACTCTAAGCAGGGATCCGATTATGTGCAAATGAAGATAATTCACATTACAAGGAAGAGGATGACTATACCAAAATCTTTAAGTGCTTTCAGCTAATCCTTTCCAGCTAAAAATACTGTTAAGATACGGAAATTATGTGGAATTGTTGATGTCAAGGTGAGAACTGGAAGCCCAAACAAAATGTCTGCTAGAGCGATTTGAAAACTGTTCAGATTTGCACTGAACTCACAATCACAGGAAATAACTTAAGAATTATTTCAGAATTTATCTTATGCATACACAATTAGCAAAACAATCTTTAATCTTAAAATTAAAAAAATAGAAAAGAGCAAACCCCAAACAAGGAAAAGAAAGGAAAGAAGAAAGAAAATCTATTGTGTGTTACACTTATCAACTATCGTTTACTAAGACCAGCTGAAAGATTAAGCTGTCTCTGGAATAGCTGCTCTCCTTAACGGCACTGAATATATGGTTATCTTCATGGAAGAAGGATCTTTTTATTAAAACTATCACAAAAGTCTCACCTATCAAAAGAAAACCTTGATAAGCCTAAAATATTTTAAATAAAATGCTTTGGACTGATGAACACTTAACTGGTCAGCCATGCCAACATGGGATGAATTTGGACAAAAATAGTGAAGCATTTGAAGAGAAATATTTTGGAGTTGTGTACAGCAAAGCAAACCACATCAACTACTGCACAGCACAGCAAATATCGGACAGGCGAAAAGATGGATTCAAGGAAATGTCAATGAATTTTAGAGCTAATATCCTATATTCAGTTAGATATTTCAGCAAGGCAATTGTCTAAAATTATCTTCACATCAGGCATGATGTGAAGTGGGGAGATAGCCCTCAGAACTGAATAATAGTGACAATCAATCATGTAACATGTAAGAGAGATATTTCTGCAAGGAAGAGTAGGAAAAACACTCTAAAACAAGATTAGACAAATTCTCAGCTATTTGGAACCTATTCTGGCAAAGATGATGTTACAGTTACTGATTAAAAAGATGTTTCCTTATTTTGGCTTGTTAAACATTTGCACATAAAAATTTAAGTATGCAATTGAATTTTGTAGAAAGGCATTGTGTTTAACTTTATACTATTTAGAAATTGTCAGCTTCTGTTCATGTAGTATACTGAAATATTAAATTTGATGAGCAGTACCTAAACTTTTACATGATACTCTTATTTACTTGGTCATGGAACTAGGATTGCTATTTTATGAGATTTAGAGTAGACTGATGTATGTATATTCCTCATTTAGCAAAGCTAAGCAAATATGATGGTCTGCAGAGGTAGAATAGCCGCCACCCAAGACTCCCTGTACTTTGAAACCACAACACAGATGCACAAGTAAATGTATTATCTGGAGATGTACCTACTTTTGTATCTTGGGGCTTTCATATCAGAAAGGTCACAAATACACAGGAAGCAACCAGTCTCTAATTTTTTTCTGTTGAGGGACTGGCATTTTCATTCATCTTTATGCTGAAATCTCTGGCCAGATGTTGGGGGCAAAAAAGAGAAACTATATGCATCTGCCAAATGTATTAATGCAGTGTGTATTTTATTCACCAGATTGGCACCTGTTAAATAAATATTATATAGAAAACAATGTCATATCATTTTAAATTCAATTCCTCTTATAATGGGAATTAAAAAAAATTGCATCAAGGTGCCAACTCCTTATACTAGCCAGTTGATATAGTAACTGCAGACACATCTAGGACAATCAAATTAATCCAGAATAATAAAGAAATATTGCAACAGCACTCCTTACTAGCACTGGTGATGTTACCTGGGGTAAAGAAAACAAGCAAGCTCAGAGAGCAACAACGACTCCTCAAATATTATTTTAAAATGTGGCCATCTGCTTTAGCTTAGCTATGATCGAGGTGCTCAACACAGTCTATAAGTTTTACAAAACAGTACAACTGTAGATGATTCTGGGTTTGGCTATAACAGTTTTTTTTTAAGCCGTTTTTCCACATTCTCCGTCTCTCTCTTTGAAAACTAGTTTTCCAATCAATATTTCTCCATGTTGCATTTCCACGCATAAAGGATGTTGTCATTCTTAATTAGAAGCAAAACAGTTGGGGACTGTCAACGGAGTCATAGTTTCCATGCAAGAAATGAAACAACTTTGTCTCTTAATTGCTATACTGAAAAAATTTCAACCTCCCCCACATATTTCAACATAAAAACACTGATGTCCTGCGATGCCTTTAACGTAGCCTCCCACTGAAACCAAAGGCACAAATGAAGAGATCAATCAGAGTCAACTAGTCCTTTATGGATTTAACATATAAATATTTTCTTGCATCACCAATCTAAACAGAGCTTTTACTATGGGATTCTACAAATCTACAGCCTTTGGAGGCTTTTCATGGGACCCTGCAGAAGTTCTTCTGTGCGAGCCTGATGCTTTGAAGAAAAGAGAGAAAAAGAACAGGATTGTGATAGGGCAAGTGATGCATTACAACTGCCCATCAAGCAGCTCTTTCACAAGCTGGACAAAACACATGGTATGCAGAAAGACTGATGTTGAATAAATTCTAATTTCAAAAAAGGGGAAGAAAAATCACATATGCAATCCAATTTCAGCAAACAGGGACAATTTTGAAAACTATCTGACTGCACACTTGTCTTCCATCCTCGAGCATACCTTTCTACCTAATGATTGTGTATTTAATGGAAAATAATCTTATATTCTGCCATCGGAGGCTTTTGTGGGTAGAGACAAGGGCTTCTAGGCTCTCCTAGTCAAACATTATCTATGGACTAAAAAAAAACAAACATTTGCATGATTTCTGATTTCTTGAACTGTATAGCCAAACCAAAAGGATATGCAAACATCCATTTGGATTCAACGCCCCCTAAGCGGATTTACACTCATGACTTGGCTTGCATTCCCTTTTTCACTCTCTTCTGCTGTCTTTATAATTTGGAAAAGTTATTACTGATAGTGAGATTGCCTATAGAATGGAAAGGAGCAGAAATCCTTACTGCAAGCTGAAGAGCTTTCACTTGTGAAAGATATTTTTGATTTCGACAAATCTGATCTTGATTATCTTGATGGGGTAGACAATACACCAAGTTTAGCCTAAAGCTGTCAAAGCTGCCTACATTTGGACTGGTTCATTTGGGTCTGAGAATGATACTTGCACATCTGAATACATAAACTGATGATCTCAGTAATCTTAAATATAGTACAAATATTGCTTAGATTTATGAATATGTTTTCTTTTTTACACCCAATCTGGTCAAAACTTAGTAGCCAATGTGAACTCAGCTCATTCTTCTTTTTAAATTCTTATTTGAAGATTTAAAAATCAGAGCTGAGAAACGCAATTACTCTAATAAAGGAAAGAAACTTTCTCCTAGTGTGATCTGTATTTTTTTTATTAAGTGACATTTCTTAATTTCTCTAAAGATCCCAAAATTGTGATAACACCAAGATTTGTTATGCTGACATTAGCTCATTTTGCAACATCAACCAAAGGCAATTTAAAACTGTCTGAAAGAAATAACTGTTATAAGTATATTAATTACTGTTAAGGAAACCCTGCCAAAAAAAAAAAAAAGGAAAGCCCACAAAACCTGAACTTGGGAGATTAGCAACAAGAAAAGATCTATTAGAGTAGGAGAGGGGGAAACCTTGAACACTTTGAAGTTAAACAATTTGAAGCAGCATGATATAACAAGAAATGCCAGGGTTCTGCTAATTCATCAGAAGTCAGAAAAAAAAAATCTACTTAATCCATATTGATTTCAGTGATGCATAGAAGGACAACACAGGTCCCCATACTCAAATTCAACCTTGGTGGCATAATTCATGGAGTTCATATCTCTGATGGTTCCAGCCATAAATATCTGCAGGGATAAATATTGAACCATCTCTGTGAATTATATTTCACTTTAACTGAAAAAGGATTCCCAATACATTTATAACAAAAAATTAAACATGAATTGTCTGAAAGAACCTGTTTTGTGAAAAAAAATAAAGCAGTTTAAAAAAGAAGACAAACACACACATGCACACCTGCTTAAAAGTGCATCAAATCATTTCAGTTCTGAATTGCTAAAGCACTTCAGGCTCAAGTTTTTCTATATTCAGTATATGACACCCAGCAATCTACCTTAAGACATATTTTCCCAACATGCTTGTTTGCAAGTGATGTTGAAGGGTTATCTTTCACCTTTATAGGAGTCTACTTTAATTTCTGTACATTAAATGTTAAGAACATTAAGGCCTCACAGTTCTAGTTAGCCTAGTGTAAAGAAAACACTGCTTCTTCTACTTTGTGGAAACTCATTTTTCCAGATAGTATCTGGGAAGTGTGTTACAGAAGATAAAATGCCATTTTGGGTCATTCTAAACTACATATTGGTAGTGTGTTATGCTATATCAGGGATGGGGATCTCTAGTTCTCCAACTACTGCTGGACTTTTACCCCATCGCACTGACTATGTTAGCTGGAGTTGACAAATGTTGGAACCCAGCACAGCAGGAGACACATAGATTTACCAGTTCTGCTCTATATTACAGTATTATTTATATTATCATATGCTGGCCTAAATCAAAGAACATACTTGAAAGAAAAAAACAGATCTTGAGAATGAATGAGCTCACTACACAAATTAAGACATCAAAAGTACAAACTAAAAATCGACACATTAATAAAACCAGTTTATATTAAACATCTCTACATGATTATGGAATGTTAAAAGTTCTGCTGTACTCAGAAGGTGCAAAATAACGATTTATTTCAACAAGTTCTGCAGCATAGCAGTTGCATAGGTCGGCCGAGCTTGTTTGCTCTCAATTGCATTTTGAAGATACTGGATTCCACCACAGCGTTCCCAAATCTCTTCAAACTGCCGCGGCAAAATTTCAGCACCCCGCTTACGAGTCAGGCCAGTTTCTTCAAGATTCAGCTCACACATCTCCATGTCATCCTTGCCTGGAATAGAGGAAACCCCAGAGTTCACAAAAGTTATAATACAAGCTTACCTCTTTTTGTTTTGGACACATGCAAAATTGAGAACATAACTATAACAAGCACTAGCTACTTTCCCAAACTCATTGCCTTTAGAAGAGGAGACCTACAACTATCCAAATTCTTGTAATTCTTCTTATTTAATCCTCTAATCACCTATAGCTCAAATATTTGGAATCTTTGACTCCCATAATGCAAGAGGAAATGTGGATCGACAAAATAAGTTGTAATCTAAAAATCAACTCTGCATTGCAGAGTTTTGATAGCAGGAAACTCTGCATTGCTATCAGTTTTGATAGCAGGACGTAATAACAACCTATCAATTTTATATTTTTATCATGTTTTATGTTTATAATATGTAAATTTCTAGGAATAATTTTGGAATATCCAAACTCAATATCTAAACAAATGTTAATCTACTAATTACTACTTTTCTCAAGGGAGAAGCTGGCAAATTCATTCATTCATTCATTCATTCATTCATTCATGTGCTGTTCATCTCATTATCCAAAGGAACTTGAGCTTTGTCTATTTTTCAAGATTCTTCTGAAAGTGAAGACAATCTTTTTAAATAAAACAATATTTTGCTTTGCAAAGATCTTGATTTACCTTTAGTGCATCTTGTCAATAAACAAAGCCTACCTTTCCAATTTTATTTAAAAAATGAAAACAAAACACATACTAACCAGCCACTAGCAAAATGGGTTGCTTATCAGGATGAAGTTCCATTTGACGAGCAATCCATGGTCCATCAAAGTGAGCATACCACCAGCCTTTTTTTTTATTCTGAGGATCCTTGTATTGATCTGCTGGGCGGATGAAAGGAATTCGGAAATATCGCTGTTGCCGGTTCATTTCGATCTCTTGCTGCTGTCTAACGGACAACTGACTTGCTGGATTCTGCTGAGCTGTAAGGAATAATTACAGTTAAAATTTGAAGCCAAGATCAAAACTAGTCTTCACTACCATCACCTTTTTTTAAAAAAATATGTGCAGAAAAGTAGGACAAGTTTGAAAATACTTTCAGTAAAGAGAAAACAGTAAAAGAAGATCTTGCATTGGCCACAACATTTTTTGAAGTAACATGGATTTTGCTTCAGCCATGGAAACAAATGTTTATATTGCGGGTCCCAGCTGAGGAATCCATTCAATGAAGTTAAGTATGCTGGGCAAAAGAAGGAAGATTCCCAATGATTAAAAGTACACAATAACCCCAATTTTTGAATTGTAAGCCACTCAGAATCATTGACTCAGATGGGTGGCTATGGAAATTGAATGAATAAATTAACGAATGTTTATGTAACATAGTGCTGGAATACAATTCTCAAAGCATATGTTTTGCAAGGCAAATTGTCTCCCAACCTGGGAGAAAAGTAAAGTGAAAGGATGAGAAAAATAGAATAAGGTATCGTTATAGATGGGGGGGAAAGACACACTTGAGTCATTTGCGGACTGTTAAGTTATTTAATAGCTGGAACAATAAAGTGTGAGATGGGCCACAAAACCCAGTTGTAGTTTATTGGCTGGAGAGTGCTTGATCCTGTATGAGGTAATCTATGTCATGATTGGTTGTTGTGGGTGTAAAGGGGGAGTTTCCCTTTTCCCCCACCTTTTTCTTCTGTGTGCTCTATATGCTCTAGGATTTACTTGACAATTTACCTCATAATGTTAGTGTGTGCCTGACTACCTTGTCTGCTGTAAATATAAATATTAAATATATTTAGTCATATAAAGCCACAAGTTCATGTCAGCATCTCTGACTTCATTTGTGCAATTCCCTGACACAGACTCACATTAAAAACAGAAAGAAAAGGAAATTTCTTGAATTTTCAGGTTTCAAACAGGAGATTTCAAATGCAAAGTTGTTGTGGACAATTGCAGAAAAAGCAGTTCAGTTATTCATGAGAGGACACTTTTCTTTCTATTCCAGTTTATGGAAGGAATTAATAATGAATAATTTTAACTACATAATTAAGCTAAATTAAGCTAAATAATTATAAATAATAAATCTGGTTTTGGTTGAATAAAGAGGGATGAAGCTACAGCCACATCAAATGTGTTTATTTGCCCTCTTTATTTCTAGATAAGTTGTAGATTACTGGAACAGAAAAAAATGTTCAAATAATTGTGTTTATATATACAGAAATAGCAAATGTTTATCCTGCTGTAAAAGGCAATATCTGTTAAAATATTTCTCATTATTAATATCAGTGGACATTAAAGCAGCTCATCCATGAACAGAAAATGGCAAAAAAGACCTTTTTAATATTAACCAGCCTTCAGTCATAATTATGTATCATTTGACATGACAAACTTAAGCAGTAGTCCACATACTTTTATGTGTTTTTAAAAATGTTTTTAAAAAATGAATCAGTTTTTAATTGATGAATTAATTCACCAGGCAATTCATCATTTTCAATACATCCTCTTGCTGCATTCTGCAGCTAATGGAGACTGGCTACCTATCGCCTGAATTAACATATAGGACAGTGTCCATTTTGAGCTCTTTGCTTGATTTGTAGAGGTCTTTTTTCCTCATTCTCATGCACAGCTGCCCTCACCCAAAAGATAATCAACATAGTGAAGAAAAGCACTTTCCTCACAACAAAGGCAATTATTTTCTCTCCTAAAACAAGTTACTAAGTGTTAGGTTTTGTTCCAAATGTTAGTTGATTAGTACCAATTTCAATGTTTTGCTACAAGGGGAAAATATTTTCTCTTGGCAGAAGAAAGGAATTAAAATTAAACCAGTATACACATTTTTATTGAAATAAATTATTCGTTTCTGTAAATAATGCCAAAATTCTTAAAAGAGCGTGCACATTCCTGCTGTCCAGTGTCTTTACCAACAATTCTTTAATTATATTTAAAACAGACTGTATGAATGCTTATAAAAAACAAATATAACTGTAGCAAAACACAATTATGTTAGTAAAGTGGGTTCTATTTTTCCCCCCTTTTTCAAATTAGATGAAATAATCCCCCCACTTACTTGAGTTGTTCAAAAATGGTGCAAAATCTGAAAACAAAATTTAATACTGAGCATGCGAGAGAAAATGAGTCCATTGATCAATGGGAAAAACTCCCTTTTGGGGGTATCCAATAAGTTGTCTCTTGATGGCTATTATTGGCCATCCCTTGGGATGGCTTCAACATAAGAAACCAATGGAAGAGGACAAGAGCACTGTTTTTAGCTAAATGGATGCAAAGCACAAAAAGAATTTGCAAATAGAGCTTTAATTTTTTTTAAAGAAAGAAGGAATTCTTTCCTTCTTTCAAATATGGAGGGGCATAATAATTCCATCATTTACATACAATGCCATCAAAATTGCAACCTAAAACATGTAATGCCATCTAGGAAAAACTACAAAGGAAGACAATAACCTTAATAACTTACTTCTGGCTGCCTAAAGTGGTCTCTTGTTATCTCAAGGGCTATTAGATATGATGACTACATATTACATCCATATAATTATATAATTTGAAATGGTAGTTTATTTATTGATTGATTGATTGATTTGATTTGTCAATCGCTTACAAAATAATAGGTATAAGTATATACATAGTTATGAATAAATGAAATGGGTACATATAAGAAAAATAAAAGAAACAATAGGACAGGGACAGTAGGCACGTTGGTGCGCTTATGCATGCCCCCTACAGACCTCTTAGGAAAGGGGTGAGGTCAATAGTAGACAGTCTAAGGTTAAAGTTTTGGGGGTTTGGGGAAGAAACCACAGAGTCAGGTAGAGTATTCCAGACATTGATCAGTCTGTTGCTGAAGTCATATTTCCTACAATCAAGTCTGGTGCGGTTAACCTTGACTTTGTATCTATTGTGTGCTCTTGTATTGTTATGGTTGAAGCTGAAGTATTCATTGACAGGTAAGTCATTGCAATGTATGATTTTATATACCATACTTAGATCAGACCGAAGACGGCATAATTCAAGGTTTTCTAGGTCTAGAATTTCAAGTCTGGTGGCATAAGGTAGTCTACAATGAGTAGAGGAGTGGAGAACTCTTCTTGTGAAATATTTCTGGACTTTCTCAACTGTGCTAATATCAGATACGTAATGTGGGTTCCAGACTGATGAGCTGTATTCGAGTATTGGTCTAGCAAATGTTTTGTATGCTCTAGTTAGTAGTGTGATATTACCAGAGAAAAAGCTACGTAGGATTAGGTTGACAACTCTTAATGCCTTTTTGGCTATGTAGTTACAGTGGGCTCTAGCACTTAGATCATTAGAGATGAGTATTCCAAGATCCTTTACAGAGCCTGGATCATCAACAAGGTTTTGACTATTCAGCTTGTATTTTATTTTCTAATTTTTTTTTTGCCAATATGTAAGACAGAACATTTATTTGTTGAGATTTGAAGTTGCCATTTGTTTGACCATTCTGATACATAATCGAGGTCTTTTTGAAGGGTAGCAGTATTGTCTGTGGTATTGAACAGCTTTACATCATCAGCAAAGAGAACACAGTTGCTCTTAATATGATCACAGAGGTCATTTATGAAGAGTATGAAGAGAGTTGGTCCTAGAACACTGCCTTGGGGGACACCACTATTGACAGGTACAGAAAAGTTCTTCAGAAACATAAAGGAAAATGTGTTATTTGCTCCTGTTCTGCTTTCAGATTTCCTACAGGTCTGTAAGTGGGGATAGTGGATCAGATCAGCCTTGGATTTTTCCACTCTTATAGATGGGTAAAAACAGTCCAAATCAGAATCCATGCTATATCCTGGTTCCCATTCTCCCAATACTCAGTCTAGAATCTGAGCAATCTGATCTAGCCACTTGAGATAATTCTCTGTACCCCAAAATCTCACTCTATCTCAGCAACATGTACAACAAAGGTCAAGCCATTTCTTAGGAAAAGTCCATGTGGCTGCCCGATATACTATCTGGTACAAGCCACATGGTTCCTTAATTTGGTTTTCTGAAATAGCACAGCTTCTTCCTCTTTGAAAAACATGGAACAATTTGAATTAGACATGCTACAACAAAAACTCTTCTGTTTGAAGATCATGCTCTGTTCCACCTGTGGCCAATTATGATTATGGATGCCACTGTGTCCACAAACCTTTTCCATGGTTCCTGCCAAGTTCTATGGTCATCCTGAGCTTTATTTAAACTATTGTGATAAGAAGAAATTAAGAATCACCTGGGTTGTAGCAAAACAAAGCTACAAATAACTGGATGGTTCTTAGTTAAGCACCAATTATTAGCAATATCCTGCTATACTTCTTTGTAAATAACAATACTCTATTACTAGCTTCCTTCACTAATCCATCATATTTAGCCTGGCCTTTTATCTCAACCCTAAAAATGAAACTATCTCAACCTGCAATCTATCCAATGCTGTTGGGTTAGGATGCTGCTCACGAAATAAAGTAAGACAATATAGTCAATGTTGGTAAAAACAAGATTCTCAATATTCTCTAGGTACTTTTGCTCACAAGGACACTTCCCCTTCACACACACATATACACATACTTTTGTATGTGCATGGGGGAGAGGAGGGGTTAAATTAAGATTTTCCCTTACCATAATCAGTCACTGATTTGGGAGCCCGCTGTTCCATTTCGGTATTGCGTTTCTTGTTCTTGGCCTTCCAAGCATGATAAACCTTAAGCCGCCTATGAAACTCCTCTCTGCAAGCTGCCAGCAATTCAATATCTTTGATCCAGGAAAAGCACCAGGGTTGGAATAAGTGAGAAACAAGTGAGAAAAGCAGATAGATGAATATGTCTATGAATTTGTTGACATGGAAAAAATTAGTTCACCACTCCTTATATCTACATCATGACACACATATATACAGGGTGCATAAACTGGTAATTTGTATAAAAATGGAAGGATAATTTCTAAAGCTTATATTCATAAAATACCCATTTAGTTATTTTCAAATGTATCTAATTACTCTGCTATTTCAGAAGCCCTTTCAGAGATCAAGAAAAATCAAGGCCTCTTCCAGCTTTTGAGGCTCTTGCTCATAATCAAAATGATATGTATGTTGGTATGTTTCTTTCTGAGACATCAGAAACTTAATTTTACTTGGTTGATGTTAAATGTCCACGCACACATTGTCTAAATATCAGATTCCCTTTGAGCCTCCAGCTCAGCCCAATTGATCCTTCCCTTCCTGGTGGATTGATTTATACAGTACATGAGGAAAAGAAGGTTTAAGTACCCACAGCATAGCCATTAGATCCCTATCCAATGAGACCCGCGCTAAGTTACATGGTGTGGAGAAAACTGCTGCCTCAGAAGTTGGAAAAATCGAACAAAAATGTATGCTTCATGATTTTCTACAATACCCCCTCCACACACAAACACACCCTGCCAAGCTCTGAAAAAGTCATTATAGAGATATCAGGATTTGGGGGCTCTCAATTTCAATCTGATTAATGATTGTTCTGCTATTTTAGAGGCCCTTTCAGAAATCAAGAAAAACCAAGGCCTCTTCCAGCTTTTGAGGTTCCCGCTCATAATAAAAATGATGTGTGTGTTGGTATGTTTCTTTCTGAGGCAATTTTGCAGCCTCTCTGTGTGTGTATCCATGTCTTTGAGTCAGTCTTGACTCCTGGGAACGGCATGGGCAAGTCCATGCAGCATTTTTAGCAAGACTTTTGGAAGTGGTTTGTCACCGTCTTTTTCCTAGGACTGATGGGAAGTAACTGTCTCATGGTCACCCAGCTAGCTTTGTGCCCAAGCTGAGACTAGAATCTAGTCTCACAGTTTCTACCCCAGTGCATTTATTACACTAAAATGGCTCTCAGTGAGGCAATATAATATCTACCTGTCTAATTGCTGCCTATTTTGGAACTGAGTAGCACAGCACCTGCTTTGCCTGCAAAAGGTCCACTGTCTAATCCCCAACATCTGCAAGGAGGGATAGAAAGCTACTGCCAGACTGCTTGATAATACTGGCTAGACAAACTAATGATTAGGTATAAGGCATCTTTCCCTAATTAGGAGATTTAATATCACATCCAATTTAGTATCAGCATGTTTTCCCCTTTTTTAAAAGATCTGAACTAGTATCCAAGCTCGGGGAGAAGAAAGGAGACTTCAATGCATTTAACAAGCTCTTTAGCTAATCTGAATCTGTCAATCCTGAGCTTGCTAGAAACAACTCTGCAAAAGCTAGGGACATCTGATATAAGCTGTATGGGCAGAAAGCAGTCTTCCAGGTTCTTATCTCCAACACTCCCAGTGACATCAGAAACAGTGAAAGCTTTCAGGTCCATGAATTGCACTTAACTTTAAATGTAAATAGCTGATATTGACAATTGAACAAACAAACTATTTAAAAGTCATTAGCAATAATCATTTTAGATTAAGTTAAAATGTAATGACTTTGCATTATATTCAGTTAATTAACCCTGCTGGTTCTTACATGCAGCTTAGTTTTTGAATGCTTCACCCTTTCCTTTCTTTTGACATAGAGCTGTTTGAAGTAACTTTGCTCAAGGCATTTTCTCCTTTAGAGCTGAATAAAGAATTATTTAGTGATCCAAGGCCTTGGTTTTTGTTTTTTTTAAAGAATGGTACCAATTCATTATATAGGCTTTCAAAACTCTAGAGAGAAAAGCAACCCAAATATTGATGTATCCTGACATTCCCTCCATTCCAAACAGGACAACACTTACCACAAGAGGTATTGATTGTATCTCTCAGGTCTGCATACTTCCACTTGCTAAGGTCATGCTTTTTAATGCCAGCTGCAGCTTTGGTAGCTTGAACTGAAGGTCCCCTAAACATATCCAAAGAAACAAAAAATACAGAAAGGAACAAGTGAGGTCAAGAATGCAAAGCTGAAACGAGGACTCATCAAAAAAGACAGGTGCAAAGATTGGTAACATCCATGACGTGCTTCTTAGGTATACTTATTTAAAAGAAAAGGAAAATTAAGATTGCAAATTACTAATTTACAAACTAATCCTAAATGTCATCTGAAATGACTCATTTAAAAAAAAAACGTTTCCGAAAAAAAACAAATGGATACATTATGTGAAGACCTAGTTCTCTGTGCAAAGGTCTAATGCTAGGAAATTCAGAATTCTAAATTTGGGAATGCTTGATGTTGCATCCGAGTTTAAAAGAGAGAGAGAAATCAGAATAATTTTCCCTGGAGCAAAATAATAGCAAAACTTTATCAAAAAGTAATTCCTATTCATGCAATTCATAAATATAATAGTGAATTAGAAAGAAAATGGGTACTAAATTGGTACAGTGAATGAATCTTGATTAGAATGTATATTTTTTACATAAATGAATTAAATAGAATTTATGAATTAACTATCTTTTAATTTATCTTATAGTTATTACATTTGGTGATTAAACTGATTTCTTTCTGGCAATCTGTTACACCCACCTAGATAGGTATTCTGACATTTCTTTGGCCATTTGTTCCCTATAAAAACATGAGGAATGTATGTTAGGGAATTAGGATACAAGATTTAATGCATTATTTTTACAGTATTAACTGATAACATAGTATAATAAATACTCAGAATTAACCAGTTCTTTGTATGTATAACCTTTTAGGTATGCAATATTTAAATCATAAGCATTTGTACCTAAGTATAATTGATCTGATAAACTGATACTCAAATGGAGTGTATTGATTGCATGCTGAAATCATGAATAATCAGGAAAAAATAAAGTGAATTATTTTGCAAATTGCTTTTAAAGTGAACATTAGAATAATTTTACCCTCCCACTCTCAATTTTTATAGAATTTCCCAAAAGGGAAAAATGTTTTCATACGCGGTCATTTGACACCTTGTTCCATTGAGTCTGCAAACAGAACATATTTAGGTTAGTCTGAAGATCTCCTAAATTAGGCACTGATGTACAACATTATAAGATCAGCCTGGACACAAAATGATGTTCATACAAGATCACCAGGGAATCTGGTTTCAACAAGTGATGTTAAACCGTTTTTTAGGTTGTTAAGTAATAGATGCATTGACTTTTCCTTTCTCTCACCACCATTACAGGTCCACAATCATCCCATAAGATACTTCACACTGTAAGAAGGGGATTGGCTTGAAGTGTCACCATGAACATCACAGAATACAGGCACTGGAATCCACCTCCTTTCAATCCCAAGCTATAGCTTCCGTCAAACAAAGCTCAATGATGAGAAAATTGTACTCAAACTCATACCAAACAGAAAAATAAATACCCATATAAACATATCCGCTTAAAAAGAAGCTGCTTCCTATGCCAAGCGTTTGGAAGAACTTCTAAAAACTAGAAAGATGATTTATTCCAGGCAGACAGGAAGGAAGGGAGAGAGGGAAGGAGGAAGGAAGAAAAAACTTTCCCTGAGCAAAAATGCTGTCTTGTTTTTGATATGACACTGACCTGTCTTTTAGGGTTGCCAGCATAAAAAGAATAATAAGTAAAGCAGTCTAAATGTTAGGTAGGTTTCCACATTACACTAACGAAGAAGGTGCTCTGTTTGTATTTGATATGCATGTTGGGCGAATCCAGCCAAACATGATTTAATTCAATAACCAAACTTTCTTCTGAACTTGATGCATGAATCCCAGTATTAATTCTTCTTGGAGAACAATTTATGAGGAACTAAAATGGAATTAATCCACACCAATATGGGTCAGGAAAATTTTCAAATGGCAAATCCTTTCACTGTAGCCTTTATTGCTTGTAGCACAGTGTCAAAGGACACTATCTGACCAAACTTGGCAACTATGAGACTTGTGGGCTTCAACTTTCAGAATTCTCAGAAAGTTGCCAGGTTTCAAGATCCCTCATGTAGACTGAACTGGGATGGAGAGGCATAACAAAATTCCTAAAATATTTTTTACTTTTTTTCTCTTTCCACAAAGTTCAGAAACTGGACTCTGAACTATACTCCCAAATCTTTGACAGAGGATAGCTAGTTCAGATGCCTAGCTAACATTATAGTAGCTTCCCCATATTGGCACCCTCCAGATATTCTGGAAGTCAAACCACAATATTCAGAATTGCTTACAGCAATGGCTAAAAGCTATCCTTGCTGGGAATCTGAGGAACTGCAACCCCAACATAATTGGTTGGCAGAAAGTTGAGGAAAGCTGTGGTGTAGAGTAGCCTCCAGATTATGAGTGTTCAAATACAGGAAGATATGCAGCATCATGTTACCTTAATTTAATTTGTGTTCTCGTTATCGTCATCATTATTATTATACAACTTATTACACAATTGCTTTTTCCAGCAGCATCACTGATAAAGTACAATACCTGCGCAAACTTGGGTCCAGCTGAGCCTCATCGTTGATGAGCTCAGATTCACTTTGGGCAATTCGCAAAGCCAGCTCGTGATCTCTGCGCTCTTGTTCGAGAATGGCTTGATGCTGACTCGCCTCTTCGCGTTCTCTGGCCAGCTGAGCCTCAACTTCAACCTGCAGAGCCATGAAAAATATAATTTAACTGAAATATCTATTTTTTCACTGATACAACAGAAGGACTGTCCAGCTAGATCCAATAGAGCATGCTAGAAGCCATGCCAGCTAGGATTTTTGGAACTAGTACTCTGAATTAAGAAGTACCATTTTGTGGTTTGCAATTACAATCTAGACCAATTATGTGCAAATGGTTACTGCTATTCAGTCATAATTCATTACAATCAATAGATTAAGCAAACTAAGGTTCAAACAATCCTAAAAGGTAAAATGTCATTCAAGTTAATTTTAACTCCTTTATTAAAAAGAAAACAAAAACTTCATGAAGATAATCTGCCATTGTCTTGTTTTTCCTTTTATTTTGTGTTATAGCCTTGCATTCCCCGCAGTTCCTTGGATGTCTCCTCTCTGAATACTAATGACTAAATTTCCCAACCTCAAACAAGTTGGCCAGGCACTGAGACTTCTTTAGATAGGAGCCTCTTAGTTTATCCTAAACTAATTTAATCTAAAAGATAGAAATCTATAAGAAGTCCAGTCTGGCTGATACTTAAAATTGCATTACAAACCATAAATTAGACTAGCTGTATCAGAAACAGCCTTGATTGCAGAGCCATAGATGAAGAAGAGATTATTCTGTACAGGTAGTCCTCTCCGTACAACAATTCGTTGTAGTGATCATTAACAATGGCACTGAAAAAAGAGAGACTTCTGACCGTTTTTCACATGACCATTGCAGTGTCCCCATGGTCACATGATCAACATTCAGATGCTTGGCAACTGACTCTTACTTATGACCATTGCTTTGTCCCAAGCTCATGTGATCCCCTTTTGCAACCTTCTGATCAGTAAGGTCAATGAGGAATCCAGATTCACTTAACGACCACGTTACTAATTTAACAAATGCAATTATTCACTTAACAGCTGTGGCAAGAAAAGTCGTAAAATGGGGAAAGCTCACCTAACAAATGTTTCACTTAGCAACATAAATTTTGGGCTCATTTATTGTCCTCATAATTTGAGGACTACCTGAATCATTCATAAATTATAAATTATCAGATGGTCAATATCTCAAAATATTTTTAAATTTATCTTAAGCTGCAGCTTTTGTTAATACTGTATTTTTTATTATATTTGTTATTTTGATTATTGCTATTGTAACATCTATTTGGCTAAATAAATAAATATCTTGGCTCAAATTTTTTAATGTTTTCCTGTATGTTGGTTCACCTCTGGAAAGCTGCTGAAAAGTAACACAGTTATTAGCTAAATACTTTTTTGGGAGTGGTAAGTAGACTCTAACTCAGCTCACTACTTTTGATAATAATTAAAATCCCTAAGTCCAGTGAGGTAGATAAATAAGCAGAGCTACTGAAAGATGAGAGAATTAAATCCTTTAATGCTGCAGTTCCTAGAGCCTTACTCAGAAAATTGATTTTTAATAAAGCAGATTAAAATTTACAATTAACAAGAAGGAATAGAAGCAAACTCTTAATGCAGGAATGAATTGGAACTGCATATTGAAAACCAAAATAACGCCTTTGTTTAAAAGAAAAATTCCAAACACCTGTGAGTTTAGTTGTTAAGAATGACTGCTTCATCACTTATCAGAAACTGAAGAGTCATTAGTCTGGACTGGTATAGACTCCTATTTGAGCAGGGGGGTTGGACTACAAGGCTTTCAAGGTCCCTCCCAACTCTTATTATTCTGATAGCTTCTGATTATGATATTGATAAAAGTGCATGATACACTCCCAGAATATATGTCTTTATAACAAATCAAGGAAGAAGTACCATGAGATCTGAAGGGAGCAGAACAGCAACTTCAGTTTTGTTATTGTTGATTGGACTGTAAAAATATTGTCCTGGCAGACTAACCAATATTGCTGAAGCCATAACAGGAATAGGTTCTAAGCACTGGGCAGCTGAACCAATCAGGTGCTGCTGTTAGGCAAAGGGGCGAGCCTAACACAACTCTGATAATATCACTGGGCACACACCCATCCATCCTCTACTTTAAAATAATCCTATCAACACATGCCTAAGGAATATGATTATGCTGACTATGGCATTACCTCAGGGCCATCTCATACCCTTAGCCTGAGAAATAAGTTCTGTGGTCTAGTTCCACAATGGTAGGTCAAGGGAAATGTTTTTATTGTAGCGAAAGACAGATTCATTCTAGGATGATATATTTAATTGGCTTAAGTGATAAAATTGTAAAGAATATTGTAGTGTTCTACAGGCTTCTACTTCTAATACATGAACTTTGTACATCTTATGGAAATTATGAAACTGACAGCTTAAGACTCAAGTAATCATATTTCAATGCATTAATGCTGATACATTCTGAAAGTTTCACTTGAACTTTCTTTTTTGAAGAGCAAATCCGTGAAGTTATTCCCCTATCCTAGCACAATGAGCTAGCATCATCATTTATTCTGATCATGATATTGCCATGCAATCTTTCTTTCTGCTATGGATGTTTTCTTATGTAGATCTGTTTTAGATTACTCAGTGCAGCATTCATCAAAAGAAAAGCTGACTAAATATGGCCTGAGAGAAAACTCTACAGAAAGGAACATCTGCTTTGCTGCTGAGACCGGAAGGAAGTCTACTAAAAAGTTATTGCCCAAGTTTGGCAAAGCATGTTTTACAGATTTCTATACCAAGACATATATGACTGACAACAAAACTCCCTGGGCAAGAAACAAAAAAAAATGAGGTTCAGGTGATAATTAATGTTCTTCAATTGTTGGCACTATATGTATTAATCATTAAGTAAACACTAACAGCATTGAATTCTGCCCATTCCCTCTTAGATTTTATAATTTATAATTAATAACATATATATCTAAAGAGATTGCCACTTTCCTCTCCCTAATAAATTTGCAGCAGATCAAATTTCTCTGGAGTAAAGTAGTTGGTGGCAGTATGTCTAGTTGGCTCATCCCAAAAGTTGTGGAGAGAATGCAACATAATTATAGTAGGATGAGTTTAAGATCCCTGTGGGAATCAGAAGAGACCCAGGTTACTACATCCCATGCACCTGCATAGCCTATTCTATCTGTGGATCAAGGTCTGGAAAATGCAGCACAAGAAACATCTATTCAACTTCACCTGAATTCTTCTTTCTTCGTCCTCTCTCTTTTTCCTTTCTTCTTCTTCCAGTTTTCTCTTTGCTTCAATCTCGTATTTCCTAGGTGGGAAAAATTGAAAGCCCATTAGGTACAGACACACATTAAAACCGTTTCACTCACTTTCCCACACATTTTATTTTTTCCCTTTGTAGCAGAACTCTGTTTCTGCTCAGAAACAGCAGTCACTTCCAAAATATGGCTTTTGTTTAAAAAGTTGATGTCAGAGATGACCAAACTGAGCCTGAGAGAGGTATCAAATGTATCATAAGCCATGAGTCCCTGCACACTCACAAGAGATCTAAGTCCAGCCTATCTTATCTTCTACTCATTTCCCTCAACCACTAGTTGGCCAGATTCTTGTAGAGAGCGTGCAATAAATTTTTATACTCATTTGAGAATATTGAGCCTGAATCTGCTGAGTTCTCTGGTGCTTGGCATTTGCCTTTGCTTCTACCACTCACTATTTAGATTATTTCACACTCACAGTCGCCTTTCTTCCTCTTCCTTCTTCTGACGCAGTTCCTCTTCCTCACGCCTTTTCCTTTCTTTCTCCATTTCTTGTTGGATACGTCTCAATCTTTCGGCTTCCTCCTCTTGCTGCTTCTTTTTCTGAAGGGCACTCAAAAGTTTCTCAGAGCTTTTTACTAGGGCATCATATTCCTTCTGAATCTGTTGTCTAGGCATGACAGTGGCCTGTAAAATAAGTCATAAAAACAATCACAATAATTTGCACATATCATGTAGTTTTAAAAAGCAAGACAGAAAGAAAATGAACCACAGCAAGAATACAGGAACTATGTCTCTCCATCAAAGCAGCAAAATGGATGTGTTAAGGTTCTCCTAAGCTTTGCCCACCTATTTTGATTTGATAAACCTTATATTTCCATCTACAAGCAACTCCCTGGTATAGTGCACACTGTTCATCATGAATGTTGAATATAGCAAAGTATAATTAAGATCTGTTAAACCCAAGTCTACACCTTTGGTCTTGTACTAAAAAGTGTTGTGTCTATACCATCAAATTGTAAAGGGATAAAATGGGATTTGTGTCCAGTCCTTGAAAAATGTCCCTTAAAAATGGCTTTCAGGTCACTTGCCTTTTTGATAGAAGATATGTTTTTGAAACAGGGGTGGGATGCAAATATTTTTACTACTGGTTCTGTGGGCATGGCTAGGTGGGAGTGGCTAGGTGGGACTGGCCATGTGACTGAGTGGGAGTGGCTTTCTTTGCAGCACACATACACATACTGCGCTCTTTTTTCCCCCCTCCTGGGCCTGAGGGAAGCCTCCTGGGAGGCTGTTTTTACTCCCAGGAGGCTTCCCTGAGGCCCAGGATGCAGAAAGGGGTGCTGGGGTGTGTGTGTTGCTGCATTGCCCCCCCTCTTGCTCCATTTTTTTGCCCCCAGGAAGCAAAAAATGGAACATGGGGGACAATGCAGCAGCCCCCACGTGCCTCTTTTGCATCCTGGGCCTCAGGGAAGCCTCCTGGGAGCAAAAACAGCCTCCCAGGAGGCTTCCCTGAGGCCCAGGAAGCCAAAAAAAAAAAGCACTAAGATAACGAGGGGATCCCGGCACAGCTGATCATCGGAACAGCTGATCGTCAGGAGGAAAAAAAAGAAATACTGGTTCTCTTGAACCGCTGGCTCCTTTTCTACTACCGGTTCAGCTGAACAGTAGCATTTTTTACTACCGGTTCGCTGGAACCGGGCTGAACCGGTAGAATACCAGCACTGGTTTGAAAGCATGTGAAGCAACATGTGTCAACATTTGAAATGCTAGAACATCGTTGATTAAAGTTTTAAAGTCTCATATGTGGGGAAAATCTCTACATTCTCATCTAACCCATGGGGGGAGTCCAAGTGATAGAAAATTGACTGAATAGCAATAGCAATAGCACTTAGACTTATATACTGCTTTATAGTGCTTTATCGCCCTCTATAAAACAAGTAGTAATATGCCTTTAACAAAAAAAGCATGATGTCATGTTCCAATTCTATCAGCATTAAAAGTTTTGGATTGTCAAAATAGCAAAAGAAAATAAAACAACAATTAGAGTTTGAAATGTTACAGCTGGAATTCAACTTGGTATCCTACAGATATTGGTCTTCAACTGTCCAAGATATTTCCATGGTCTCTCTTTTGGTCATGCACACTGGAATCAAGGACCTCTGCCAGATCTTGATACAAAGTTTTTTCTTTCTACAGCATAAAGGATCCTCCTACCTTGATCTTGGCCATCAGAGCATCAATGGACATCTCAAGTTCCTTGACCTGCTTGCTCATTTCTGCCTTTCCCTCTTTCAGAGCAGTTACTACTTCATTGAATTTATATAGCCGCTCTTTCAGTGTGCGAAGCTTTATTAAACCATCTATGCTGTGAAAGGAATGTTAATATTTTAGATATGAGAGGGAGAGAACAGAACAGACAGCTATTGTTCAAACTCTGGGCCATCAAACTGCTTCTGAATGAAGTCATATTAGTTGGATTACAATGGGCCTCATATTATCCATTTAGTTTGTGTTGCAATTAAAATTTGGAATAAAAAATATGGACAAATAGCTTTGGAAACTCTCACAAACATCAAAGAAATAAATACATTTAAAATTATGTTGTGCACAAATGATTACATTATATGTGTTCTGCTGCATAGGTACATGATTGCCATGAAGGCTCCCAACTTCAGGGTCTGGAAATTAAACTCTTCTAATCCTGAAAAACTAGGAGGGTCAATATGATGGATGGCACAATTGGAATGTCAATAATACATGGACTTATTTTTTTCAAATTCAGTAAGAAACTCCAGTTTCTTACTAGTGGATGCAACAGATCCGTTCAGTTGATTCTATCAGAACAATTAGATCATGTTGTCTCTCCTCTTCTCCTCTCTCCTTCCAACTTTTTTATCTGAATGAGGATAACACAGCTAGCCTCTGTATCAGAACAGTTGCTTTGTTCATACATTTTGGGATATGCCATCCTGTGTGAATATGCAAAACTAGTTTGCCATGTAAGCAAGGATAAGAATGCTGTGGTTTTCCTCTTTGTGGCCCAGAGGGACTCGCCACTAAGAGACACTAACAGCAAAAATGGGAAAACTTGACTATCTACATTATTTCTAAGCAGAAACTTTGAAAGAGAAGATAAGGCAATATCCTGCCCAAGTAAACTCGAGGTCTGGTCCTTTGATACCAGTTTCCACAAATTGTGACTGCACTAATGTCATATTATGAGTTCAGGTGTGTGAGTGCCTGGGAATCCTTCCCATTACTATTCAGCACCTCATGAGATTTACTAGCAAATAGGACACAGTGAGTATTTACACAGGTCTTCTTCTTACCGTGGTTGATGCTTTCTCTTGCATAGCCACATACGAATTGTCTTTTGTATTTTAATACAGGCACTTGCTCTGTACTTGATTTTGTTTTTCACTGAAAATAAATGGAGGAAAAAGTGAGGGAAATCTCATCAACAAATGTCTAAATACAGAATGGGGGAAATGGATGGATGGATGCATACCTAGACAGACAGGCAGACAGAGACAGAGTTAGATAGATTTTATACTAGCGGATACTATTTCCTTCTTTTATATATGATTAGTATGCAAGAGTTGCTAACAATTCTTGTGTCAGTGAGACTCATGCCTCAATTCTCAATACTTTTTTATAAAAACCTAACTGGAACTGAAGAGTCAAGAAACTCTTCCATTTTAATATTTGACTTGATTAATAGCATTTTCACAATTTTGGCAGCAATCTCTTAAACAATGCGTGTGGACCTGTAAACCCACAGGATTTTTTTTAAAAAACGAATTGACAAAATCTCACAAGATCTTGAAAAACATTGGTGTTCCTCTGAAATCTTGTGGGATTTCAGAAAAGGGCATAACTTTCAATATTATTGCACAAGTACACAATCAAGATTAATATTCCTAGATTGCTGTGATTTCTGATAATCACAACATTTCAGTCATTTCTTTATTAAAATAAAATATTCTAGGCTTCCAAGTAAGTTTAAAAAGACACAGTTGTGGGTAGTTTTTAAAATTTTGCTCACATGGTAGAAATAGCAATAGCACTTAGACTTATATACTGTTTCATGGTGCTTTACAGCCCTTTCTAAGCAGTTATAGAGTCAGCATATTGCCCCAAACAATCTGGGTCCTAATTTTACCAACCTCAGAAGGATGGAAGGATGATTCAACCTTGAGCTGGTCGGGATCGAACTGCTGCATTTGGCAGAATTAGCCTGCAATACTGCATTCTAACCACTGCATGGCTCAAGGGTGATCCTCCCCCTATCGTCCCATCTTACAAGATATTTTTGAATACCTACATTTGATAACTGATAAAGAACACCACTGAACCTTCTTCCAACGGCTGCAGAGAAGCCAGTGGTTCACACGTTTAATCAGGTCAGCAAGATGATCTGGATCAGACTTCATGATTTGATCAAATTCTGCAAACTGAACATGGGGGTGGGGAGGAAATGCCATTTAAGACAACCAACAAGAATGTTGACAGATGGAGAGTTCTGTTGTAAACAGAATGCTGCAGTCATGACAATGTGTAGAGACTCCTGCGATTGCCATGAGGTTCTGAACCCTAGGCATGATTCTTAATAACATCCTGAATCTGCGTATTTTTATGTATCTGTGACACAGTACAAATTGTGACTACTTATTCTGATAGTAATATAGAGGGCCTCCACTCAACTTTAAGCCAGCAATGAAGTTAAAGCACAGGACTGAAGCAATTAAAAAAAAAGTCTATTTATCTGCCTTTTAGAGAATATGGTCATAGTAAATGATTATAGGGAGGTTAACCATCACACAGAGCACAGGAAATACCATTCTTAGCACAGGTAGAGCTATAAAAATATTTTCTACCAATACATTAACCATAGAGATGGCCATGTTAATACAGATGCTAGCAGAGATTAGATGATAGCGCATCATCTTATGAAATTACTTTCAAGAAAGGTAAGGCTATCCTTTATCTCAATTATTTTGCAGGCAAGTTGAAGAGAAATTAATTTTTAAAAACTCCATTTGTGTTCATTTATACTTCAGAGATATCAACACTGCTTACCTTGCCAGGTCTAAAGAACACTTTGGTTAATCCAAATTTATAATCTTGTTCATTTAAGCCAAGGGCTTTGAAGAGAGCCTGAAAGGAAGAGGGAAAAAAAAAAGACAGCTTTACAAATCCTTTGAAGGAAGGGAAGTATCTGTGAATATCAACCCACCACGAAAAAGGCACAGATAAAAAAGCATTTGCATTCTGAATATAAATACCTTGCAGAAGAGTCTCGGATCTAGACGGGTCAGTTTTGCAGGCATATATTTTTTATACATGTTATAAAGTTCATGGAATGAAGCTCGTGATGGGAAACCCCCTTGCATCAAGTCCAAAACAGACACCATGCCTACAGTAAAAGACAGGCAACAAAATAACATCAGATAAGTTGTCTAAGATGTATAATGTCATGTCAAATGAATGTTGGAAGGGTAAAAGTAAAGAGGGGACTTTTTTATTATCTATGATGGACATATGATAAAGCAAAAATTTTGGAGTCTGATTCATATTTTAATACAGAAAATTTTGAAAATGGAGATAAAAATGAAACCACAACTTTTCCTTTTGGGCCTAATGGAAAAAGAACTGGAGAAAAAAATTGGAACTTTGTTATTATATATGTTGACAGCAGCAAGACCATTGTAAACACAAAAATAGAAGGATTCCTACTATGGATGACGAATGGTTGCAGAAGTTGATGGAACTGGCTGAAATGGCAAAAATTGATCACTCTGAATAAAGAAGAACATAAGTATTTTTGTTTCCATGTGGAGACCACTTTGATTTTCGGTTTTACAGATTAGACTGATAGATTTTTATAGAAATGGCTTGTTCATATCATTATGAAAAAGCAAAAAGTTGTGATTTGATGTTAATGCCTTATTTTATAGTAACAGAGAGAGTCAGAAATCAATGCTTCTTTTTCTTTTTCTACCTTTCCTCACTTCTCTTCCCCCTCTTCCCTCCCCCTCCCACTGGTTTTCTATTTGTTTTTGTATTTTGTATTTTATAATACTTTATAATTCAATAAAAATGTTAAACCAGTCAAAAGACAGGTAACAAAAGAATCACCACTAAATTAAGACAACGTGATTGTCAGTCTTTATATTTTGAGATTGGTGTAAATATTTTTAAAAAATAGCTAAAACAAGAAACACAAGCCCTTATAAAGCCATTGAAGTCATTGAAGATGGAAAATGAGCTTCAAGTTTGAATCAAAATCAAGACTGAGTCTGTGTTGACCTTTCCAAATATTAGATCTAATCTTTTTCAACTGGTTTCGCCAAAAATTGATGGAGTAAAAGGCAAACAAATAAATAAAACCTTACTTTCACTTCTAAATCAGAAAAATGAATAAAAACTAGATGAAGAATAATGTAATTCATAGACTTTTTTGTGTGTGTGCAATGTTCTGGCAACTCTTTGTGGACTTTTGGCTGACATGAGGATTGGAAAGTTGATGTTTTATGAATTTATAATAAGGAATGAGATATGGGATGAAGATATATCTATTTAACCCCTTAAGGGGGTGAAGAATTATTACATTTGTTTATTCTTGTTGTGATGAAGGTTTTAATAACTCCTTTATTTCTTTTCTTTTTCTTTAGTCTCTCTTTTTTTTCTTCTTTTTCTCTTTTTTACATTTTTCTTTGTTTTCATTCACTTTTTCTACATTTAGTTTGTTTTTGTTATTATTACTGTAATTTAAATCCTTAATAAAACTTATATTTTAAAAAATAATGTAATTCATGTTTAAGACAGAGGGAAAGAACTTCATTACTTTCATTGTCTCCTTTTCTACAATTTTGCTCAGAATTTCCAGTCTTCAGATTATCAGCCAAAAATTGAGTCAACAAAACACTAATTAAGTGAAGATGTTAAGGATTTCTGATTTGCTAAATTAAAGTTTAAACATAACTTGATGTGACATGCAATAGGAATGTTTGCCAACTTGAACAGATGCTTGAAGACTAAAAGCCTTCTGGGATGCAAACATTATAAAGAAATTAATAGAAATACTAGGATAGCAGCTAATAAAAACAAACGGGTTAGCTTCAAATAAGGCTTATTTCAGGCCAATTAGAATCATCTACTTCAAAACCAGCTCTGTGAAGTTGTTACTTCTGTCAGTTAATTACTTCTGTCAGTTAACCATCCTTAAGTTACATATTAATGTCATCTAGTTCTGTTATGTCAACAAGAACACTTGAACACCTTCCAGATCTCTCAGCTGGGAAGAGGAGGAGGAGATAGAAAGAATAGACTGGATAGATATCATCTCCTATTAATTGTTTAAGTTGTTCTAGTCCTATAACACACTATAGGAATAGTACAATCCTGGGGGTGGGGGGGGGAGTATTTGAGTATCCCAGAGCCAATGGAAACTTTGTCCTGGCTTTGCCACTCATCAGAATCCACTCTGGATTCTGATCTAAACCAACTTGTACGATTCTCACCTACAAGGTACCATTATTTTATTTTTCTTTTGGTGGAAGGAGAAGGATTAAATGAACACCTGAACTTTACTAAGAACATTCTACCACAATAATTTAAAAATAGCTAATATATTGATACTATTCAATGGCAGATAGATAATATAGTGTTCAAAGTGCAATCACTGCAGGTGAACTCAGTTTTTGCAATGATGGAGAAGGCAACAGCTCAATGATGATGGAAAGATGGTATCTTCCTAACTCGATGATGCACTGCTCTTATATGTTCAGCAAAATAGGATGTTCAATTTCCTTTGGGTTGTAGGCATTTGGACGGGTTTTGATCTTCCTGATGGCTTTCACATATTTCTAAATAAATTACATTTTAAGTACATAGAATACCACGTATTTTTTTGCCTTGAAAGTTTGTGAAGTTTATTAAGTTTATTTTTAAAAATCTTTTAACAGTCAATACAGTACTATCTACAGATTATTTTGCAGAATAATTTCACAACAACAACAGAGCACTGAAAAATATCACTCTTTTTTCTGACTGAAAAACTCTTATACAAAGCCCTGCAATTCAGTTTTGCCAGAATCCTCATTTGAATATTATTAGAGATCTAACATATCTTTAGAAGATACACTAAATTACCTGAACATTGAAGCTGGGAGAGGATTTGAGCACCTTCAAATTGGTGACTGGTCATCTTTAGATTCGGTTTGATGCATCGAATAAAGCTTGACCCCTATTGTAAAAGCAGAAGATTAGCATAATCATGATTAAGAATACTTGAAAATGGTGCTGTAGATAACTAATCTCATAATACTCCTATCTAGTCCCGCCAGTGGGTATTTTTTCTTTTATACATTTATATTGTCTCGCCATCTCTTTTTTTTAATAAACTCAGAGGCAATAAATATGTTGAAATATTTAACTCTGCCCTAAAGACATTGTTTTTAAACCTCTATAAATATTGTGTGAAAGCTTGTGCACAGAGATTGTCTTTCCACAAGACCATCAATAACATTCAATTCATACCAAGCTTAGTACCTAGCAGAAACATTTAACTTCTCAGATGTCTACACAATGTCTACTCAGATCTCTACACAAAGAAGACAAGAGTCTTGGGAAAATCCGGTGTTCTAAGGTTTCTAATACTTGCTCTAGTAGCGTACTAATGCTGACAGGAAGAAAGATGGCTACTATGCTGGGGTCATCATCATTAGGCCATGGAGGTTTAGAAAGGAAAGCCAGGAGTATTGTGCCCACAGTAGGGAGATTAGGAGCTCAGTTCATGTTTAACTAACTTTTTTTTTGTTTGAATGTGGAGAAATGCATGATGAATCAATTTCATTTGGAGGGATACAAAAAATTAATTTCAATTAACTATTCAAAGCCATTTAAAAGGGAAGCAAAAGGAGGAAAGAGGGGAAAATCTGTATACCTAGAGCTCTAAACCCAGGGTGGGCAACTATGGCACTTTTATGATCTCTGGGCTTCAACTCCCAGAATTCCTAAGCCAGCATAATTGGCTACAATGAATTCAGAACCATGGCTGATTTGACATTTAACCTCTGGAACTGGAAGCAAAATGCAGAGGATTGGCTAGAGTAGTGCTTCTGCACCATCCTTTGGCTATCCTGCACATTTCATCAAGGACCACAGACTAGCAAGAACTTCCTCTAGTTCAGTAGCAGGGAAAATCTGTTGGATTGAGGCCCCATACAAGGCTTAGTGTGTCATATGAAGCACAGCATTCCAAAACTAAGCAGGAGCACAAAATAAAGTGCACTCATTTTATTTCTTAAATCATTGCAAACATACAAAAAGGGCTGAATTTATTGTTTTAGTCCCACTGTGGAAGCTCACAGGGGATTGCAAAGAAGAGTTGCCGGGTTATAGGTCATCTTCCAACTGCAAGTTTTTAATTCTTCATCTAACATTTACTTGCTAACAATTTATATCAGGGGTCTTCAAACTTGACATCTTTAAGACTTGTGGACTTCAACTCGCATAATTCCTCTTCTAGTCATCTTAGCTCAGGAATTCTGAGAGTTGAAGTCCACAAGTCTTAAACTTGCCAAGTTTGAAGACCCCTGATTTATATATATCAATTGTTTATGTTAAGGAGTACAAGTAAACTACTGACCCCAAAGGGCTCCAATCTCTCTCTAGTTCTTATTTATATATATTAGACAGTTTCCTGCAAGCATGTTTCCCTTATTCTTCGGTGTAATGCAGAATCACGGATGAATTGACTACATGACTCTATACCTGTAAAATAATAAAGGGTTCCCATAATACATGGATTTAGCCAAGATTACTCTTAAAGCTAAATATGCTGGCGGTGACAGTTCCCATCTGTTCCCTGAATAAAAAAAGTCAAATATGCAAAATGCTCATGTGTAAAATTCTGTACAAATTTAACTGATGCCCTGGCTTTAACAGATCTCCATCCTTGCATTAGTACAACAAATCTAGGGTTTATTTTATTAAGAGATCTAGTGCAAAAATATAAAAATAGATGAGACCTTGTACCGATTTTCCATGACTATTTACTTACAGTGCTACGAAGCTTTTCCAGAAGCAGGTTTAGCTGAGTCTGTAAAAGAAAACCATCTGTGTCAAAGTAGACAAGCACAAACAAAACACAGGGGAGGGTTCATCATTATCAGCATTCATCTCTCATCACTGGCTCTTTGCTTAATATCAACTGTTGCTGGAATGAAGTGCAAAGGCAAAGTTGTATGCTGGGCCTCAACAGCTTCAACTATGTCAATTGCTGCACTTCTAATTCTTGGTTGAACACCTCTAGCCGCAAAGAGATCTACATCTTTTCACACCGAGAGGTAAAGGGAATTAATTTTTCTAGAGTTCACCAGATTGTACATAAAAGAATCTCTTGGTTCCTAGGACAAAATATATTTATCACTTATAAAAATATTAGGAGGGGATGTTTATTTTAATTGCACATAACTCATCTTAACACCTTGTTAAGTGTTACAATAATAATCAACCAAAATTAACACCTGTTTGTAAAGAATCAAGGAGAGAGTGAACTGCATATAGGAGAAAAGAAGCGATATCATATACCAACCACTCTCATTAAACTTTTAAAGTCAGTACACTTAAAATATTTCTCTCTTGCTTTTGGAAACTAGAGCTGTTGCCATAGTACTCACTGGCTACAATCCTTGTATGTAACAAAAGAGCATTACTTATTTGCTTATTTTGAGCTCATGTTGAAACCCTATCCATTCACCTGAGAAACAGATATTCCATCTCAAGTTAGTAAATGATTCTGAACTGGCTCCTCTGACAGGGTTGTTATGTTGGGTTATTTAATTAATTAGTTTTGTTTTGCTAGGTTAAGTTTTGCCATTTGAAATAAAGAGTCCGCTGGCTTACAATCCTGCTGCCTCGAACTAAGAAAACCCAATAAATAAATGAAAACTTTAACAAAAAATAACAACAGACTGAACAAAATTAAGGAACAATGCCTACAACAAAAATCAAATCACTTGTACAAAAAATGGAATAAACCAATGTATTTCTTTCTCAAAGGACAGGTGGAATAACCAGCAGGAATGTATTATTTGATACAATCCAATGGCCTCTGTTTTAAATGTTTTATATTACATTCCATTGTGCTATATTACATTGTGCTTGTCTGGCAGCTCTCTTTCCCACCTAGAGTCAGAAGGGCCAGGTAAGAAAATTAAGGAGATAGAGGAGTGCAGTAATGAAAATGTTATGAATTGTTCCTTCCTCCCAGCTGTACTGGATTGATGCAGGAAACATAGCAATAACAATAGCACTTAAGAGTTATATACCACTTCACAGTGTTTTACAAAGCCAGCATATTACCCCCAACAATTTAGGTCTTCATTTTTACCGACCTCGGAAGGATGGAAGCAGGGGTGGGATTCTACAGATTTGTACCTATTTTCTAGAACCGGTTGTTAACATTCTAAGCAGTTCGGAGAACCGGTTGTTAGAAGAAATTACTGGCCTAATCCTGTAAGGAAGGCAGGAAGGAAACATTCTGGTGTTGCTTACAGAAACTGCCTCTCTGTTAACCCTTTTTACATTCTTGGCAGGACTAGACTTCCTGTCTCAGGAACTTCTCTGGAGTTTTTTCCTCTCCTTTGGTGGTACTTTGCTTGTGTGGAGTGACCATACAAAGTTACAATGGCACTGAAAAAAGTGACTTATGACCATTTTTCACACTTACGACTGTTGCAGCATCCCCACAGTCATGAGAGGCCAGGTGAGGAGATGCATGCCTCGATGTAAGTGATATTGAGTTGGCCATGCCCAGCCAGTCACATGACCACCAAGCCATGCCCACCAACTAAGCCACACCCACAGAACCAGTTGTTAAAAAATTTGAATCCCATCCCTGGATGGAAGACTGAGTCAACCCGGAGTCAGTAAGAATCAACCTGCTGGCAGTCGGCACAATTAGCCTGCAATATTGTATTCTAACCACTGCACCACCACTAAATATCCACATAGGTTTTAACCCACTTTTATCCATAAGAATCACCTGTTCATGAATGCATATTCACCACTGGTCTATTTGGCTAGAAATTCACAAATCCAGTTGTCTGCACATCTGCAGCATCTGGCATATCCATATTTTGCCTTTAGTGTTCACTGAATAGGGCACAGTGATCTGATGGAAGGCATTGTGTATATGAGATGCAAGAGACTGGCCCATTTTTTTATCCCACCATTATTGTTTTTATAAATAACTAAAGGTGGTAAATATATCTAATACTTTTTCCTCCTCCTATTTCCTCCATAACAACAAACCTGTGAGGTGGCTTGGGATGAGAGAGAGTGACTGGCCCAAGGTCACTCAGCCTAAGGGAGGACTAGAACTCAGAGTTTCCTAGTTTCTAGTCTGATGCCTTAAACCACTAGGTCAAACTGTCAACAAATTTTAAAATTTATTCCAAAGAGAACATGACAGAAAGACAAAAGAAACATTATTTATGGTAATAAATACATAATTATTACCCTTGGAAGAAAATCAGAATCCTGCTCTAGAATAGAAACATTTTCTCATTCTCACCAAGCAGAATTGACCAGCCGGAAAATAAATCTTTATCTTATTAACATTAAGGAGTCCACAGAGTGGTCAATTTCCCTTCAATCTTTGCTTGGCTTTTGCCTGCTTTTCCTCTGAATCTTTGCATAGCTCTTCCCCAGCCATTTTGAGCTAACTAACCTAAATTTTAATAGAAGGAAATATTTGTAGCTCAAGGTTTAACTGTGGGGTCTGTGATTCTCTCTCAGGATGGTTGTTTCCTTGTAGACATTTCATTACCCAACCACGTCATATTATCAGTGTATTGAAGATGTTACCCAACTGAGTAATGAAATGACTGCAAGAAAATAATCAACCTCAGAGAGCATTAAGGACCCCATAACATAAAAACTGTTTGACAGGAAAAAAAAGGCGGGGGGGAACTAGAGAGGGCTTCACAGAATGCTTCCAAACCTGAGTAAATTACCCAAAATTGGGTCAAAGTGGTTTTTCTGTTGGTAATGACACACAAACCCATTAACCAATCACAATAGGGACATTTAAAGTGACTTGAAATGTTTTACCTAAAAAAGACTTTCTGATAAGCTGTTTTGGGTACTGAAGGAAAATGTTTGGGAAGCACTGGTTTAATATATCAAGAATAGGAGTCAGTCAGAAGCCAGATTTACAGTGCATAACAAAGGAACAAAAACTAGAAAAATATCAGACTCTTTAGTTACTTAGGAAAAAGAAAGAAACAAATTCCGGGTGCCCTGAGATTTGTTTTCCCTTAAAAGCAGAGTGTTTTTCTTTTTCCTTCTCACTGCATTAGAAAAATTGGTCATGTTTCGCTTTCACAGACAGCGTTCACTATTGAAATGGAACAACCCCTGCAAGTTAATCAGGGCCACTTCAAAAGTACACATTGTTAACAGTATAGCGAGAGGGAAAAAGTTTTGAACTGAACATATTCCATTTGGCTTTGGCAAAACAATTGTTCTCCACAGTCCCTGTAATTTGTGTGATTCTACTGCTGAGGTATTTATTAACAGAGTCCTTGAGGATTGCTCATTTCTCTGAAACATGTAGCATAGTCATAGCAACCTCTTAAGAAGTACAAATCATGTGCTAACCGCCTGCTATTTGTCTGCTAAAATGCCTATAGCACTGCTTATGCACAGATGGTACAGGTGGTCTAAATCAATCACTCAGGTACACTCTGAATTTAATTCAGATTTATGGTTCCTTAAATGTCTATGGAGATTCTCAATCATTAAGGTCATGGTTGTCCCAAAGGTGCTTTTTTTTTTCAAAAGGCAAGTGGACTTTATTGGGTTTTCCCCCTTGAAAACATTTCACTTCTCATCTAAGAAGCTTCTTCAGTTCTGGATGAGAAGCAAAACAATTTCAAAACAACCAAGAAAGTACACTTGTGTTTTGAAAAAAAGCACCTTTGAGTTTCCCTTCCTTACGAGCAACTAAAGGCTGGACAGATGTTTATGAAGATTTTGTTTTGGTTTATAAAAAATTTATGTTAGATATATTGTTTGAAAATTTTGCTTTTACAACATGGTGGATCATGATTTCTATAGCATAAAAATTAAGAGCATCATTAGTATTCTTAATTTAATTATTGTATATCTTAATTGTTAGGTTATATATAGATAGGTTGGTGTTTTGCTACTCTATCCTGTTGTTTCTAAGTGTGCTGGATTTAAACCAGAGGAAAATTTGATTTGAATTGAATTTTTTATTTAAAATTTCCAAGAAGAATTTTAACATCCCATGAGCTGCATGGAAAAATAAGTAAGGGGACAATAGGAAAATCCAAAAAGACACACCGGAAATATGAGAGAACATTATTACAAAAGATAATGTTGAAACAATTTCTTTTGTTCATTAGTCATAAAAGATGATTGAAGAATGATGGTAGGCATACATAAAATAACTATTTGGGGAACTATCTAGGACTTTACAAATTGATCCAGCAAGGTAGTCTAATAACAGCTGAAATGTTTCCAAAAAGCCAAGGCTCCCCAAATCTGTAGAGTCTGTCGAAAATGTTAAAGCATTAACATTTTTCCTACTATAAAGAAGAGATCTCCAGATGCTACAAAGGATCGTGGAATGAAACTGAATTCACTATCATCTGTGGATTCCTTTATAGGACTATTACGGCAAGTCTTATCAAACGACCATACCTTGAATTTGTTTCCCACGCTGATAAAACTTAGTTTTCCTGCTTTTTGCTTAGTATCCTTATTGTTGTTAGTGTTGGACTCAAAAAGTAGTCGGATAAATTTATCTTTGGATTCACATATAAGGGACTCCAGAGACATATGCAAAGCATCGTTGTTTTTCTCCACAAACTGGGTCTGAGGAAAATCAGAAGCATTTAAGTCACTCAGGAGAGCATACAGATCCAAGCTCCCTGTAGATCATACATATAGGAATTAAAGCAAGCACATATGAAAAAAATTGTCAGCAACCCACTCTCTCTAAAAGCAATGCTGTAAAACCTCTGCAATTTTTTTTTTCAGTATGGAAAGCAGTTTTGAGACAAATAAACATCAATACTATCACTTCATGGAAGACTCCTAAGCATCAACAGGTTTCGGACAATGTCAGAAGGCCTTAAAAATCATATAGGATTTTAACACAATTAAATAAAATCCTATCGGATTTTAATACAATTGTTAATTGGTAAGGCACTTTTAATAGCAACAGCACTGTTGCATAACTTGCATCTGTATAAACACACTGTCTTGCTTTCCTTTTTTCTCTGTGTCACCAATTTAAACCTTACATCTGTCAGCCAATCTCTGCATCTGATGAAGTGAGCTGCCACTCACAAAAGCTTAAGCCTTACAATAAAATCTGTTATTTTTCAAAGGAGCTGCTTGATTCTTTTTTTATTTTTTTTAGTTACAATAGATTAACTTGGTTCTACTCCTACAATATTTTCAAGTATTCTTCTCCAAAATGTTACTGTTCCTAAAATGATTATATATTGAAATGGCATTGTTCATTATGAGCAAATGTATTGCCTTGATAATAAAAACTCTGTGACTACCAGCTAAAGTTAACTACACTGCTCAAAAAAATAAAGGGAACACAAAAATAAGACATCCTAGATTTGAATGAATGAAATATTCTTATTAAATACATTGTTCATTACATTGTTGAATGTGCTGACAACAAAATCACACAAAAATTATCAATGGAAATCAAATTTAGCAACCCATGGAGGTCTGGATTTGGAGTTACACTCAAAATTAAAGTGGAAAAAAACACTACAGGCTGATCCAACTTTGATGTAATGTCCTTAAAACAAGTCAAAATGAGGCTCAGTAGTGTGTGTGGCCTCCACGTGCCTGTATGACCTCCCTACAACACCTGGGCACTGATGAGGTGGCGGGTGGTCTCCTGAGGGATCTCCTCCCACACCTGGGCTAAAGCATCCCCCAACTCCTGGACAGTCTGTGGTGCAATGTGGCGTTGGTGAATGGAGCGAGACATGATGTCCCAGATGTGCTCAATTGGATTCAGGTCCGGGGAATGGGCGGGCCAGTCCACAGCATCAATGCCTTCCTCTTGCAGGAACTGCTGACACACTCCAGCCACATGAGGTCTAGCATTGTCTTGCATTAGGAGAAACCCAGGGCCAACCGCACCAGCATATGGTCTCAAAAGGGGTCTGAGGATCTCATCTCGCTAATGGCAGTCAGGCTACCTCTGGCGAGCATATGGAGGGCTGTGCGGCCCCCTAAAGAATGCCACCCCACACCACTACTGACCCACTACCAAATCGGTCATGCTGGAGGATGTTGCAGGCAGCAAAATGTTCTCCACAGCGTCTCCAGACCCTGTCACATCTGTCACATGTGCTCAGTGTGAACCTGCTTTCATCTGTGAAGAGCACAGGGCACCAGTGGCGAATTTGCCAATCTTGGTGTTCTCTGGCAAATGCCAAACATCCTGCACGGTGTTGGCCTGTAAACACAACCCCCACCTGTGGACGTCGGGCCCTCATACCACCCTCATGGAGTCTGTTTCTGACCATTTGAGCAACCACATGCACATTTGTGGCCCACTGGAGGTCATTTTGCAGGGCTCTGGCAGTGGTCCTCCTGTCCCTCCTTGCACAAAAGCGGAGGTAGTGGTCCTGATGCTGGGTTGTTGCCCTCCTACGACCTCCTCTATGTCTCCTAATGTACTGGCCTGTCTCCTGGTAGCACCTCCATGCTGACAGACACAGCAAACCTTCTTGCCACAGCTCGCACTGATGTGCCATCTTGGATGAGCTGCACTACCTGAGCCACTTGTGTGGGTTGTAGACTCCATCTCATGCTACCACTAGAGTGAAAGCACCATCAGCATTCAAAAGTGACCAAACCATCAGCCAGAAAGCGTAGGAACTGAGAAGTGGTCTGTGGTCACCACCTGCAGAACCACTCCTTTATTGGGGATGTCTTGCTACCTGCCTATGCTTTCCACCTGTTGTCTATTCCATTTGGACAACAGCATGTGAAATTGATTGTCAATCAGTGTTGCTACCTAAGTGGACAGTTTGATTTCACAGAAGTGTGATTGACCTGGAGTTACATTGTGTTGTTTAAGTGCTCCCTTTATTTTTTTTGAGCAGTGTATTATTTTTTAATTTCTGGTGAGTTATTATAATAAACCAAAGAAAAAACTATTTGCTATCACTCTCACACATACAGGTCGTCTTCGATGTATGATCATAATAACATCTCTGTTGTTAAGCAAGATAGTTGTTAGATGAGTTTTGCCTCATATTACGACCATTCTTGCCACAGTTGTTAAGTGACTCACTGCAGTTGTAAAGTTAGTAACATGGCTGTTGAGTGAATCTGGCTTTCTCATGGACTTTGCTTGTCAGAAGGATCACACAAAGTGATCGCATGACCGCAGGACACTGCAACTATCACAAATACTTGCTAGTTGCCAAACATCCAAATTTTGATCACATGACCATGGGAATACTGCAAACAGTTGTGTGAAAAACAGTCACTTTTTTCAGTTCTGTTTGTAACTTCAAACAGTCAGTAAACAAGTGGCTGCTAAGTCAAGGACTACCTGTAGTGTTATTACTTAGAGAAAGGATGGTTCATAGAATAGAATAGAATAGAATAGAATAGAATAGAATAGAATAGAATAGAATAGAATAGAATAGAATAGAATAGAACAGAACAGAACAGAATAGAATAGAATAGAATAGAATTCTTTATTGGCCAAGTGTGATTGGACACACAAGGAATTTGTCTTGGTGTAAATCCTCTCAGTATACATAAAAGAAAAGATACATTCATCAAGAATCATAAGGTACAACACTTAATGAAAGTCATAGGGTACAATTAGGTTATCTCTGTGTTCCTGAGCAGAGACTGAAATGTGTAAGAAACAGGAGCTCTTATAGTGATGGCCGTGCATTTCTGGAAGGCTTCCAGACTCACATTATTCACTTTCTTTTTGCCTTGAGAAAGCAAGCATGAGTTCCCTTTAAAAAATCTATGCTTTTAGCTGACCTATTTATTAGTGAATTAATTTCCAGAGGGATCTCCTGATTGTCCTTCAGTATATAATCACTACATATTTTATGGGCACTAACTGTTCTGTAATACTAAATGCTCGTTGTACAGAAAGAATTTAATTTATATTAAAACAAATGTAGAATATCCATAAAAATAACAAATCATTGATCAGCACTTTGCTTTAAAAAAATTAAAGAATGAGCAACAGCATTAATTTACCGTCTCATAGCAAACTGCTCCTGCAAAATGTCTGATGATAAATCCCTCATCATCACGAATATTTCGATGAACAGCCAATTTAGACTTCCTGGGTATCTGAGGAGCGAAAGAAATATAATTTAAGATATATACAGATGTAAAACAAATGCTGCAAGAACTCACAACAAACACCAAGAAGACTTAAAGAAAATTTTATTGTGAAGAAAATCCAGCAGCAAGGTCATCCCATTGCAATATACTGGTTAAAACGGTCTCAATTGGCTCTTAGTTAATATTGTTAAATCACACTAGCTTGAATACATAAAAAGGGAAAGAAATCTTAAGAGCATTTAAAGTACATCTTAACAAACAGATCAGGTATGTGGAACAAGGCAGATCTTCTAATAACCTGATCTCTGGCAGTTTAGGCTCTAAGCATTAAAAAGATCAGTAATTTAACTGAATTTAGAAATTAGAATTAGTTCAAAATCAATTATACAGCAATCTACCCAAGTCACCAGTTTGCATTTTAGACTACCTACAACTTCTGGTGAATCTTTTGAAAGCAACCCTACAAAGCACCATCTTTGAATGGGACAAATAATGATAACTATATCGCCATCACAATTGCTGTTTCCTGTCATTTTCTTGGAGGTAGGGATACAAGAATACTGAAGGATCATATCTAGTCACTTTTCAAAAAATCTGTAATTTCATCTAATCCACAGTGGATTTTTCAGTTTGTATTCAATGATGACATTTTTAGACATAAAGATGTAGGACCAATGCTTGGTCCCAGCCTTTTCAAATAAAGATTTATTTATTACTGATGCAATGGATTTCTACCCTGCTTTTTTGTCTGGCAATTCAGGACAGCTTGCCTGGCATTCTCCCTTCATTTTAACAATAGCCCTGTGAGTTAGACTAGACTGAGAGAGAACGGCTAGATAAAAGTCATCCAGCAAGGGTGGACTTGAACCTCAAACTCCTCCTTCTCTAACCACTACATGACTAAATGTTCCAGCATGTTTTCCTATAGACATACAGAGAAAAGTTATAACCTAAATATTTCTCACTGGAAAGAATGCCATACAGGTTCCAAATTGTATTTCTTCTTTTTTCCAGGGAGTCAAGATTGAAGGATTCCTCTTTGTTTTATCCCTTATGGTGCTTTCTTTATTGAAAGTGGATTTCTGTGTGGTTATTACCAGTCCTAATCCAATACCTAAACCAATGTTTTTCAAACTTGATAACTCCAGGAGTTGAAGTCTACACATCATAAAGAGGTCAAGAAAAAAAAATACTGATCTAAACTATGGTGTTACTCTTGAAATATGATTGAAATATGCCAACCTAGACTTTACCACAACATCATTGGCATCAAACTCTTGTACCACATGGTAGAAAGATGTCTAAAGAACTCCTCACAAATTTTATTTTAGGGACTGTAACAGGGAATGGCACAAAGCAAGTAATTTCATAACTAGAGTAGTATGGTTATCAAGATCTCGCAAAAATCTTTATTTCAGGGACTTTGCCAAACTGAACTGACTTTCCTCTTTCACTGTCTCCCTACCACAGTCATCCTCTCTGTTGATGAATGATAGCCATCTGGTTTTGAAACCAGTATTTGCTTTTGTGTGAATGCACTCGTTGCACTTATCTTTACCTCCTTAAAGAAAGCACAGCCTTTTTCTGGATTCACATGTGATCCTTTGAATGTGTGTATCTGAGTTAAAGGGAAACTGATTGAATGCAATAAGGAAACAAGCCAATCTCAGGCAAACAATTGTTTATATAAGCTGATTCATCTGGGGAAACAACAAATCTAAATTAAAAAAATAATCCTACCGATAGCCTGAAATGTTGTTTTTGTTTCTGATGAATCACTGAAGCAAAATGTTGATCACTTGGCTGTGGAAGACGATTTTCTTCATCCAAAATATCAAGGATTCCTATCAATTTTCCTTCAATCAAATCTGTTTGAATGGTAAAAACCATAGGCTATTTCATAAATAATATGCAATGATAAAAAACTAACTTAACCAAATAAGAGAATACTTGCTTGTATCCTATTAATGTTATACTTTCTATACTTTCTATATCCCACAGAAATCTCAGCCTCACAAGAGAGATGCAGTATGACTATTTAAAATCAAATTATTTAAAATGTGAATGATAGCAAGTTATTGGAGTGGCTGCAGTTTAAACAAAATTCTCAACCACACTAATATACTGTTACGATTTAATAACCATGTTTCTACTGTTATGTAAAGGTGCTTACAAATATGCATTAAAAGAACAAAAATTATGGTAAAATCAAATACAGAAATGCTTTGTATAAACATTTTATGAATATACTAGAACAAAAGTAAACAAGAAATATATCCATGTTGATCATCAAGAAGGTTCTTGACTTATTATTATAGGATAAACAACAGTTTAATTTAAATTACCGTATATACTCGAGTATAAGTTGACCCGAATATAAGCCGAGGCACCTAATTTTACCACAAAAAAACTGGGAAAACTTATTGACTCGATTATAAGCCTAGGGTGGGAAATGCAGCAGCTACTTGTAAATTTCAAAAATAAAAATAGATACCAATAAAATTACATTAATTGAGGCATCAGTAGGTTAAATGTTTTTGACTATTTATTTCAAAGAAAAACAGTAAACTAGCTCTGGAAAAGAGAGTCAACAAAACCAATATGGTATCAATAATAAGTTTCATTTAGATGTAATGATCCAAATCAGAAAATAAACCAGGATAAGGCTCAACCCAGGTTTTAGTTAAGAACTAAAAGTTGCAAACTTCACATTTCAACTTTTTAATTTTCTTCAGGTTTTAGCAGCCCCAGTGATAATGGTAACAGCACTGAAGTAATAGTAGACTTCTATGAAATATAACTAAAAAGGCATGTTGCTTTCATTAGTGTCAAGATGGCATGAATTAACATGGCATAAATACTCAATTACAAGTTAACTTCATTCAGTCTTGGCATTAAAAAATGCCACGGGGAGGGAATTATTATCTAATTAAAACTTTCACTAGGACAGTTGAGAGTAAGTTTGATGTTCACAATTTCCTCTTTGAAAGAGACCAATAAATAGGGAACAAGATGAAGAAAAAGAAGTGTGTTTTTTCACACTTTTCACACTGCAGTGAACAAAAATGGCATCATAGGAACAGGCTTATTCTCAGTCCAAAGGTTTGTTTCTGATTTCTTCCCTGATTTAAGGGAAATTTGGGAAACGATCTCACTATCATCAAAGGTTTAATTGATTCACTAACCCAAAAGATGATGATGACAGTGGGAGGTAGGAGTCACTCTCTCCCTTGCAAGCCCCCAGTGCCCGGGGCTGGCGAAAAAAGCAAGAGTCCTTCTTATGATCTCTCTCTCTCTCTCTCTCTCTCTCAAGTTGCAAAGGAAACACGGAAGCAGGAAAGCAGCTGCCCAGCTCTGGAGCTCCACACCATTTTTTTTTTCAGAGGGGAATCTGTCACTCGAGTATAAGCCGAGGGGGATTTTTTCGGTACAAAAAATGTGCTGAAAAACTTGGCTTATACTCGAGAATATACGGTAATAATAAAGTATAATTTACCTCTCCCCCTTACACATTGTGCCTGGGGCAATATACATAATCACATCCACCATATCCAGAACAATGGACTCACTAAACTCCTTGGTCCAGGGAAAAGCCAAGTATTAATTCCAAGAGTCTGAGTGTACTTCCAGAAGGCATTCAAGATGTTGGTGGCCATATATAAAGCACTTTCTGGCACAGGGCCAGCAGTCTTACAGATTTCTGTATTTGATCCACGTCTCCTGGAATGGGCTGAAAACAGGGCATGTGGAGACAGAAAATGGAGTGCACGGATGCCGAAAGTGGGATGTGGAGGCTGAAAATGGGGCACACAGAGGCAGCAATAGGTGATGGCAATCCCTGCAGTCTAAAACAGCTGATCGTCAGGAGGCAGATCCAACCAACAATCAGCTGCTCGTATTAAATCAGGCTGTGCCGAAGCTGACCAGGCTGCTTACTGTTTGCTGCAAGGAGGCAAATTTCTGAGAGGCAGAGGCCGAAGTGTGGGGGCCGGCGGGTGGGAGGAGTTTCAGCAACACTCACTGTATAAGACACACAGACATTTCACCCACTTTGGGGGGAGGGGAAGTGCGTCTTATACACTGAAAAATATGGTAGTTCTGCATAGTTTTAACAGAAGCCATAATCAATAGAGCTTTTGCATATAAACATTATCCCAGTACGCAACTTACATACCTATACAGTCCTGGTTATCCACATAATGTACTTCATTAACACCTAAACCTTCTTTTTGATAAAGTTCTTGTTCCTGTAAAAGAAACAGAATTGTAATAGCCTGTCTGATCATACCACCCACAATGGGGTTAAGCACCCATGCCTGAGATGTCAGATTCCATTAATGGCACTGCTATTCTTCTGACTCAATGTGACTTATTCCCAATGAAGCTAATCCCACTCAAACAGAACTTGTCATTCTGAAGCTTTAATGAGGTATTTTAGTGGGGTAAGCAATTTGACTTTGGGAACATAAAACTCCAAAAATGAAATAGCTGAAACTTGTTTTGAAAAACTCAAGCTTCGTGTGTGTGTGTGTGTGTGTGTGTGTGTCTGTGTCTGTGTTTGTGTGTGTGTGTGTGTGTATGTGTGTGTGTATCTCCATATCTGTACCAAAGAAAGAAATGATCTAAAATCATTCTTACCACATTTTTCTTATTTTTTCTTTTGGTATCTTTATCTTGTCTTTTTCTGAGCGCTTTTTCTTTTCCGTATCTTTTTTCTTTAGATTTTTTTCATTTGCTTATTTTTTAATCTTATGTTTTTGAAAATCAACAAACTTATTTAGGAAAAAACCCTCAAGCTTCTTAAAGAAAAAGCTTCATATTTTTCTGAAGCCATCAATATTCCTGTCTGGCATGTTTATTTTTTTCTGAAGATTAGGGATCATGAATTGCCTTTATCTAATTGCCAGATATGAATAAAGTTGATCTTTTTCAGTGTTAATGGTATAACAACATAGCATTCCTTGTTGTAGTGTGTACTAATATATTGTCACTTTCAAGTTTTTAAGGACTTTGCAAGCATTCCACATGTGCTCTAAATGCCACTGGATAGTAATGACACCGATTTAGACATAAATCTTTGACAAGTGTTCACATAAGAGTTTTCAAGTCACCAAGTAAGAAGAAAAAGAATGCTGCAAGAACTGTGCTATAAAAAATCGAAACCAGAATCAATGATTTCCAGGCTGAAGATGACCATTATGTAAAAACATGACAGCTACTTGTTTCAAAGCCACCCAGGATATTATGCTCTGCCAAGTATCCATAAATTAGGGAAGGAAGAAGCCAGGAGTTTTAATCCCATGGCTATAAGTCACTTTCACCTTCTCGTTACCAGGGAAAAGTCAATTGTGGTGTGTCTTTGTCCACAACAAAAATTCTACTCTAGCTAACCTGGACTTATGAATGTTGTGCCTAGCTGAAAAGTCAAGTTAAGTTGTGAATGTCACAAGACACAGCGTATGTTTTAGTGTCAAGTCCTGGATAGAGCAGCATGCCATGTGGGATTATTTTGGAGATGACTGAGTTTTGTAACATTCAGTGAAATAGCTCCTGACATTGCTGTAGGTAATATATAAAGCTGACCAAGATTAAGAGAAAAATCAACACATAAATAAAGCAGCATATCTGATTTCTTTCCTGAACCTCCTGATAGCTTGGCATGTTCTACATTACCTCTTTAAGGATCCTTTCATTAAAGAATTGCTGTAGCTTCTCATTACAGTAATTAATGCAAAACTGTTCAAAGCTGTTGTGTTCAAAGTATTCTGCAAAACAAAATGGTGAACAGCTTTAGAGGTATCATCACATGGTCCATTGTAGCACAATCAGGCTTTCTACACCAAGGTGGACAGATCAAAAGGCACCAGTAGATCTCTTGATTTGCTGCAAGTCAAGAAAAATTTCTGCCAGTAGTTTAAATAATAGCAACTCTCTATGGGGAACATGATAGCAGTATTCCAGTGTTTGAGAGGCTGCCACAAAGAAGAGGGGGTTAATTTATTCTCCAAAGCACCTGAGAGCAGGACAAGAGACAATGGATGGAAACTAATCATGGAGAGAAGCAACCTGGAATTAAAGAGAAACTTCCTAAGGGAGGACAATTAATCAATGGAACAGCTTGCCTTCAGATGTTGTGGGTGCGAGACTGGACAGTCACTTGTCTGAAATGGTATAGGATCACCTGCTTGAGCAGGGAGTTGGATTAGAAGAACTCCAAGGTCTCTTCTAGATCTATTCTGATTCTGATTTTATTATATCACAACGATTACTTTGGAGCAAAGAGAGCTTTGGGTAACCTGGAGTGGATTTTTGTCTGAAAAAATTACCTCTGTTTAGCAATCTGGTACGTTTCAATTTTTTTTAAAAAAAAAAAGCTTTTGCAAGTCTGAAATCAGCTGGCATCTGCTCTACACAGTAGTAGCTGCTACTACTTCATAGGGTGAATTGCATCCTGTCAGCTGGTAATGCTGGGAATTGCGGAAATAAGAGATTTGAGGATACTAGGAAGTGAGGAAAAATACTAGGAAATGAGGAGAGATACTAGAAATCTCTCTCTAGCAAACATGAAAATATGTGCAGCTAGAATTCACTGAATTAAATGAAAAGAGTAACTTTCCCCCATTTTCATATTGCTGTGGGGGGAGCCTTAATGACAAGCATGAATTAATGGATTCTTTATTAGAGATATTGGCTGATATCTTGAAATTCTATAAGGCTTAAAATGTCCAAACAATAAGCAACATACAACAAAACAAAAATAAGTGTATGTACATAAGCACTGCCCTGGTGGATCACACTCCTTGCCCATCTAGTTCAACAGTCTGCTTTCACAGTGGTCAACCAATAGCAGAAAGAAGCCCATTAATTTCCCAGCCACTGGTAACTGTGTATAATTAGCAGGAGGCTGTTGGCTGCAGACATTGAGAGAACTGAGGTGCCTATTTGGTCACAATGTTTTTCTCAAGTGCACTCCTTTTAGAACAGATAAAAAAAATAAAGTGGGCCTAAGAAAAGATCTCTAAAATATCCAGGCATTTGCAAACTGATGAGGTATTTGGCTGGCTATGGGGTGCACATCAGACTCACATTTTAAGCCAAATCATTTTTGGACAAATCATTATTATTTTTATTATTATTAGATTAGTACCCCACTATTATTTATAGATCTCAAGATATTGTACATAATGTTCCTCTGTCATATTGCCACCACAACTTCAAGCCTGTGTAGATGGCAGGGCTGAGAGAGAAGGATAGGCCCAAAGTCACACAGATGCCGAAGGGAGGAGGAGAACTCACAGTCTTCTGATTTCTAATCCAGCACTAATATTTTAATTGCTACATACAATTGGCTCTCAAATTTTGTCATTCCATGTCCAGGATTTCTTGTTGTAAGCCACAATAAAAAAAAAAAAAAAGCACACAGTCTGAATAGTTAAAACACTCACCAAAACCTGCAATATCCAGAACACCAATGAAAAAAGATGACGTCTCAAATGGGAAACACTGATTTACCCTGTTGACCACATGGTCAAAGAGGTGGCTATAGACAGTTTTTGCCAAAGCATCACGTGCATTATTTGCTTGTTCTACTTTTAATGGAACCCTGGAGAGAAAATAAAGTATTATAATTACTAGCAATTTGTTCCATATTTGTGGGGACAACAAGGGAGATTACAATAATATGGTCAAAATTTAAATAAACTAATATTTAATAGAAACAGCATTAAATATAACCACATGGGATTCCAGCAATAAAAGCTTTGGCAGATGACAAACTTCCTCCTAAACACCACAAGAAATTAGCTTCTTACAGAATTTGATAAGGTTTCTTAGGTTGGTGTCTAACAAAGCAATATGGCAGAGAGCAGCAAAATTGACATAATATTAGTCAACTAAGTTCCTGATGAAGTTATATAATAAGAAAACAGACTAAAAGATACCAAATTCTTCACTAGAGCATAACCACAGTCATACAACTGGAAGCATGCTAGATGCTCAGGGTAACATATTAAAGGTATGCAAATCAGATCGAATTGAGTGTCCTAATCAATTTGGAAAATCGGTCTAATTCATTCTGATGTTTAAATCAGTTCAGGCCAAATCCTACATAATGGAATTTGGATGCATTTCCATAAAACACATGCCAGAGAGTATCAAAATTAGTCCAGCTAGATTCAGAGTATTGAACATAGGAGGAGTCCATAAAACATAGAGATCTTCTGGTTTTATGACCAAGCTGGGCTTATGTAAAGTACCAATGCCACACTGGTCTTGCATGTTCACACCATCCTGAATGACTTGTGGATACTCCAATACTGGAAGTTTTTAAGAAGAGATTGGACAACTATTTGTCTGAAATGATATAGGGTTTCCTGCCTGAGCAGGGGGTTGGACTAGAAAGACCTCCAAGGTCTCTTCCAACTCTGTTATTCTGTTCAGCAGTTGCAGAAGACTTATGGAAAAGTATGGCTATCACTACAAGAACCGGGCTACAAGCTTATATAAATAGTACTTTCTCATATATCCAGTCTCTCTCTCTCTCTCCCTCCTCCCTCCCTCCCCCTCCCTCTCTGCCTCCTTCTCTCTCTCCCTTCCTCCCCCTCCCTCTCTCTCTCCCTCCCTCCCTCCCTCTGTGTGTGTGTGTGTGTGTGTTTGAGTGAGTGACTGTATATACATCTTATCAAGGCCACTCAGAGGGAAGAAACATGGTGATTTTTTTTCTTTCTCTTTTTTTAAAGTTGCTCATTTTATTTCTAGCTTCCCTGGAAATGAGGAAAAACTAAATCAAATAAATTCATTCTTTTTTATGAAAAACTAAAAATGGCAGAAAATGTGTTAGTCACTGCTATATCTCCTAGCATTAGCACTTTTTCAGTAATAATGATACTGATTTTCTTCTGCAATGCTGATTTTGCTTCTTTGTCTGCAATATTGAAATAGTATTTTATTTAAAAATGCCATTTATTTTCAGGGACTTTTTAAAAAAAAAATTCAATGCCACTTTTTTTTTAAAAAAATCCATTCTTCTGAAATCAATTATATAAGATGAAATGTGGCTTTTAAAAGAAAAAGTCTTTAAAATAAATCATATGGATTCAATAGCATTGAATGCTAGCATTGCAATAGCAATAGCATTGACATTAAGACATCATTAACAAAACAAAAATTTTGGGATGGCTAATTTCACAAGGATTTCAGTTCACATCTGACAGATGAGGTAAAAGTTGCACAGAGAGAAAAAGATGGAACCAGCAATACTGGAACGACATGAAAAAGAGGTTGAAACGTTCGTGCTGAAACACTGAATCCAGAGGAGCAACTTAAAAGAGTAGGAAGAAAAAGCTGGAAAGATACACTGTCCCCAAAAGAGTTTCGTTGAGGACTGAGGTAAATATTTCCTAGATAATATATCCAAGAGCACCTTGAAAGGCCTCCAGAATGCTTCCAGGAGACCCATAAAAGATTGCTGCTGGAGATCAGTTCATTTGTATTTCCAGTTCTAACAGGCTGCTGAGCCCACACTCATTGCTTTCAAACTTATATTGTTTTTGATGAAAACATTACAGTACGTTGTCCACTTATGACCATTTGTTTAGAGGCCATTTGAAGTTACAATGGTACTGGAAAAAGTGACTTACCACCAGTCCTCACACTTATGATCATTGCAGTGGCCCTACAGTTACATGATCGAAATCTGGCTGCTTGGCAGTTGACTCAGAAAGTCGCAAATGGTGATCACGTGATGCCAGGACAATCAATCATCAATCATCACATTCAAGCCATTTATTTAAAATTGCCACTTATTTTCAAGGTCATTTATTTATTTAATTTTCAGTACCACTTGTTTTTTTTAAAAGTCAACTGCCAATGAGCAAAATCGATGGGGGGAAGCCAGCTTTGCTTAACAACCATGTGACTCACTTAACAGACACAGTGATTCATTTATCAACTGCAGCAAAAAAAAAAAGTTGTAAAATTGGGTGTAACTCAATCAACAACCATCTTGTTTTGTGAGGGATGTTCTGTTCCCAACTGTGGGGGTAAGTCATGGACTACTTATGTATAGCAATTAAGGTTTGACCGTTTGACCATGCCTATGAGGTCAAATTAGTTTAAATCAGTGCCTATTCGGATAATACTGCTTCTTTCTGAATTAACCTCACTGGGGTCATGTGCTAAAGTCACTATCTACTATGGCAAGCAGGATCTCTGAGAAGAAAAGGTAACACCCCAAACACAGGCAATTAGGGTTACAAAAGGTTCAGAAAAGGCATTGCTGCTTCCTAAAATGAAAGAAGCGCCAATCTGTGCTATGCTTACTTTCTTCTTCTGTGCAAGAGCGGAATAGAAAAAAGGGTCAATATCCCTGAAACCTTAACCATGAGGAAAGAATACAATTAGGTGAGTGCACATTTGGTTCAGCCTTAGTTTTATGTTCTAAAACAGTGCTCCCCTAACTTCACCCTTCATTACTCAAAACCGCTTATCAAAAAGTCCTTTATACCCAAATGTAGGTAAAACAAATCAACTTAAATATCCCTGCTGTAATTAGGTAATGGGTTCACATAGCATTAACCAAAGAAAAACCACTTTTACCCAATTTTGGGTAATGTACTCAGATTTGGGAAGCACTGCCCTAAACCAGAGATCGGCAACCTTAAACACTCAAAGAGCCGTAAAGGTCCTTATCGGAAACCCCCCCCCCCCCCATTCCATTGTGGAGCCAACCAGAAGTCCGGTTCCCCCACCATAGAGTCTCCTCCTAGCGTGGCATCCTTTTTCCTCTACCTGTCCTAACCGAAAGCCCTATCAATTGTGGAGCCAACCAGCATCAGGGAGCAACAGCAGAGGGGTGAAAGGGCCACATGGGATTCCAGAGCCGCAGATTGCTGATCCCTGCCTTAAGTCAATAGTAAAAGAATCCAGTAACTTGTTTTCACTGCCCTTCCCTCCTTTCAGGATGGCAGCCTGAACTGTTTCAGTCACCTTAAGCCCTCCTTACTGAAAATCACAATCCTATTTAAACTGAGGCACTGACACATCAGTCTGAGGAAAGCTGCAGTCAATCTTGGGTGTGCTGTTCTGTGGGTCAGTGCAGAGAGGAAGGGTAGAAGGCTTGTAAGGCAACTGCCAGCATTAATAGGCAAAGGCAGCCTATCTTCTCTAACTTGATGAAATGTAATTAAAGAGAATTTACTTCTTATTATGAAATAGCAACATGATAGGATGGACCCAATGCTCCCTTCCTATTACTGAAAAAAAAAGGTCAAGGAAGTGAAAGCTCTCATTACTAAAAAAAAAAAATGGCTACCACTGCATTTCATTAGAGTACAAGTAGCTTTAATGCATAATCTCTTGATTTATCTTATGGTAATAGGCATTGACAGAATCTTAACTTAAAAATAGAGGGAAGGTTCTTTTCTATACTCCTGGAGCTTTTAAAAGCTCAGCAGTGTAATCCTCAAAGTTCATGTCAATGGTCAATCTTTTAAATAAGGCATTTGACTCACTTTAATTTTACATTAAATAGTAGATAAAATTTAAAACAAAATAAATATTTAAGTAGCTAAAAAGCAGAAGTTTTACAGATACATGTAGTTAAGGAGCAACTATAGATACCTGCTGTATGAAAATTACAAACTAGAAAGTGAATGCAACCATTCAATTAACTGTTTGTACACTGTTTACAGAAAAATAACCACTGTTCTCAATGGCAACCTTGGGAACCTTAAAATGTTTAGCAGTGTGAAACTGCAAGACTAGGTTCAATTCAGTCTAACTCAAGTTTCAGTACCATTGTTTCCAACCTTAAAAGGTTTTAAACTGTGGGCTGTTTTGAAAAGAGCAAAATAAAAGAATCATAGCATGAAATAAATATAACAGAAATTTCTGTTTTGTGTTTACTGACATGAATAATAAAGTATAAGTATGGAGTTCCCATTATGGGAGGTGCAATTTAGAGAAAGCAAGGCCTACTCATGTTTATTTATTTTACCTGATTTGTCAATTGCTTATAAAATAATAGGTATAAGTAAAAACATAGTTATGAATACATGGATACATATAAGAAAAATAAAAGAAACAATACGACAGGAACGGTAGGCACATTAGGGTGCTTATGCACGCCCCCTACAGAACTCTTAGGAAAGGGGTGAGGTCAATAGTAGACAGTCTAAGGTTAAAGTTTTTGGGGTTTGGGGAAGAAACCACAGAATCAGGTACAGTATTCCAGACACTGACCACTCTGCTGCTGAAGTCATATTTCGTGCAATCAAGTTTGGTGCGATTAACCTTGAGTTTGTATCTATTGTTTGTTCTTGTATTGTTATGGTTGAAGCTGAAGTATTCATTGACAGGTAGGACATTGCAATGTATGATTTTATATACTATACTTAGATCGGACTGAAGGCAGCACAGTTCTAGGTTTTCTAGGTCTAGAATTTCAAGTCTCATGTGACTTACAGTTGTTTGTCCTAGGCCTTGGAAGTCACTTTTACAGGTTTGTTAACAAAGATTGGTCGCTAAAGATATACATGGAACATTTATCAAGAAATAGGGACACTTCTAACAGGGATCATTACTAAAAGAATGCAGTATTGGGGAGGTACATTCACTCCTGATTCTCAGTCAAAGCTACTGTGTTTCCCTGAAAATATCCCAAAAATAAACTCTAAGACCCTGCCCACTCTGTCCCACCATCTGGTTGTAAGAGGTGGGGTGAGGCGCATACATAAAACTCAAGCTAGGGTTGGGAACCCCTGCCTTAGGACCACCATAGCCAGGCTCCCATGACCTAAAAACCTGTTGCACCATTGTCTGACTTCTGCGGCCGCATGCCACAAGGCGCATTGTGCCAGTGCCGCCAGGAGTGGGATTCTACCAGTTCACAGCCATTTGCTAGAACCGGTTGTTAACATTCTAAGCAGTTCGGAGAACCGGTTGTTAGAAGAAATTACTGGCCTAATCCTGTAAGGAAGGCAGGAAGGAAACATTCTGGTGTTGCTTACAGAAACTGCCTCTCTGTTAACCCTTTTTACATTCTTGGCAGGACTAGACTTGCTATCTCAGGAACCTCTCTGGAGTTTTCTTTCCCTCTTTTGCTTGTACTTTGTGTGGAGTGACCATTCAAAGTTACAATGGCACTGAAAAAAGTGACTTATGACTATTTTTCACACTTATGATTGTTGCAGCATGCCCACAGTCACGAGAGGCCAGGCCTCGATGTGAGTGATATTGAATTGGCCATGCCCAGCCAATAACATGACCACCAAGCCATGCCCACCCAGTCACATGACCACCAAGCCATGCCCACCAACTAAGCTACACCCACAGAACCAGTTGTTAAAATTTTGAATCCCACCCGAGTGCCGCCACTCGTGGCAGGAGGCCACATGGTGCACCGCACCAGTGCCGCCACTTGTGGCAGGCAGGGGTGGGATTCTACTGGTTCTGTCTACCTCTGTAGAACTGGTTCTATGTCTGCTGCTGTTTTGGCCTGCCCGGGCTCTTACCTGACCTTTATTTCTTGGTTTTTCAACCGCAGCTGCTTTGTGTGACACAGCTGCGGTTGAAAAAACAGGAAAAAAGAGTTTGTTCAACCGCTGTGCACTCACACGCAATGCTGCTCAGCTGTCCAGGCAGCTAGCTGACAATGATGTTCAGGCACGCGCACGCGTGAAGCATGCATGTGTGCACAAAAAGTAAAATCACCAAACCGGTAGTTACACTGGTTGGATCCCACCCTGGTGGCAGGCCATGTGGCACATATCACCAGTGCTGCTCTCGTGGCAGGAAGCCATGTGGAAGAGGCGAGTGGTGGCACTGGCGCAACATCTCATGCAGCCTCCTGCCGTGTGTGGCAGCAGAGGCACCACGAGCCACGGGGTGTCCAGCCGGGGAAGTCAAGCAGCTATGCAACAAGTGTTGGGGCATGGGAGGCCTGGCTATGATGGTCCTAAGGTAAGTGAGTAAGACATCCTCTCAAAATAAAACCTGGTGCTTATTTTGGGGGGCATATTTCGGGGAAACATGGTAAATATACATTCTGTCAATATTAGGATCTTTCTACAGACTTATTTCTTCCTCATTATGTGCGGAATTCTGTAAGATGTTTCTATGAGTGAAATAGACACAAGATAATTCTTTCTCCTTCTTGCAGCCCCTCTTCCTTCTCAACATTTTCTCACAATGAGAATCTGGTTTTGTAAATCTGGATCCCATTTTGGTCCTCTACATGACACAGGGGCAGTCCACTGGTTTTGTGTAGCCTTCAACTACTTCCTTCTTCCCCTTTTCTTTCCTTTTTTCTGTTTTTCCTTTAATTTCCTTTGATTTCTTTCTTTTCTTTCTCTTACTTTACATTAGTTTGTATTAGTTTTTAATTTTCTTTTTTAAAATCTTTAATTATACAAACAAAAGCTAGAGTGAGATAGTTAGTTATGGGAAATACAAATGCGATTGTTTTGAAGCAAGAGGTAATAAAGTAGAACATGAAGATAAAACACAAAACAAAATCTGGAAGATGCACCAGAAGACCATCAGCCAAATTTGGTATGCTTAAGGAAATAAAAGATTCTATCACAAAATTATCACTCTGATAAGATAATGGACCCTGTGGTCCATTAAGAGTGGCTCACCATTCAGGAAGCATGACAGCAGGATAGTTCTGTAGGTTATTTGCATGTTTACAAATTATTTGCCAAAACACTCCTAGGCGCCATGCAGACTCTACTCCTAACATAAAGTTCACATTTGTTTTTTGCCTTTAAACTATTATTGCAACATAGATATGGATTCAAGCTGAGCTGAGCTCCATCGTAAGGCATTTTCACTTCTACTAATACTTGACAGCTTAGTATTAACAGGTAAAAAAGAAATCCTTATTGTTATTATGCAAAATACATTTTCCCCTCACGCGCTGGGATGAAACGAAACATTTTACACGGTGACAGATATTATATTATTCTAAGAAATCAACACCAATTTACCTTACGGCACAAACAGGAGAGGGGTGGGGGGGTGCCCTTGCCCTCCTTTTACATTCTCAATAATTCCAAAACAGCTCAAAGAAGATATTTTAAGAGTTGATACTTGCAACTTTAGCTGCAAAAGTCATAGCAAACCTAGCGAGGACAGCAAGAAAGATCTGCTTGCTCTCTTTCAACTTACTTGATAACCGTCCCTTTGGTGCCCCCTGCTGTTGTCAGCATGACTCTGGTGGTTAAACTCACACGGAGATCATCCTCATCCAAACCAAGTAGTTTAGCACAGAATTCCAGAGACTGGGCAGATTTGTTTTTCAGTGTACATCCACCTGATGAAAACAAAAGAAAAGAGTTTACTAATATAGTTATGTATATGTGTGTGTGTGTGTACATATATGTGTATGTATGTATATATTTTTTAACCATTGGAGTGTTCAGACAATTTAAAAATGATCGCTGATAAAATCTGTCTAGACACTGGTGTTTGTTTGTGCCATATACATATCATTTTTTAAAACTGTCTGAACACCCCAATGGTTAAGAAATTATACAGAATTAATGGATACCTTCAACACTGGCATTCAAGCCAGTGAAAAGAAATATGGCCAGCATCCACTACCTTAGAACAGGGCTTTCTGCCAAGGAAAATGAAAGGCAGTAATCACCAAGGAAAAGTCATTAAAGTGCTTTGTGGTTCAGTTCCTAGCACCGTCAGTTAAGAAAGGAGCAGGTAATAAGAAAAACCTCTGCCCAAAATACAGGAATCCACACATAAAACTTCATTTAAAACTTCCCAAGAAGAGCAGGGCATAATGTAAATTCAAGTTAAAAATGATTCTGTGCACAAGTGGTCATGAGAATTTTATATCACCTCAGTGTTATCTGTTCCTCTTAAACAGCAGAATACATATTTAAAACATCAAGAAGGGTTTCAAATAAATAATCAAGCTGCACTTGATATATGTTATTCATTGATCCGTCCCCTTTGGATCCCACTGGGTTTCTTTCTATTTGTACATCTTACAAACATTACTTTCACTTTGGCTTGCCAAATTGTCAAGATATCTTTCTAATTCAACATGTTTCTCTTGGTTTCAATATTCACTCAGCATTTTAAATTATGTGTTTGGGATAATAAAACAGTCAGGAGTAAAACAAGCCACAGTGGTACAATTTA